>NW_005871511.1:548123-599873 GCF_000147115.1 Myotis lucifugus
AAAATCTTCAATGGAAAAGAGGTGGATCACAGATGACTACAAAAAATCACGGTGGGTCAAGTTTAATCTAGTGAGACATATTTCAAAGGAGCTGGAAATTTTAGGGAAGAACAGTGGCCCAGAAGGGGCGAGGAGGAGGAAGAGAATGACTTGGGCCTCCCCTTGGCTCTGTGGTATTGAAGTACCGGAGAAAAAAGAGCCATTACTTAGAGAGCTGCAAAGGAAGCAGCATCCTCAGGGGAGGGCCAGGTGTCAGTGAGAACTCTCCCTGAACAGTATCAGTCAGACCACAACCTCAAGTTCACCATGTAAAACAAAGATTACCTCACGGCCACTGCCATAAAAATAGTTTTAGTACATTCATATCTAATGAGTTAATTTTATTTAGCTTCTTTGAAAGTTAACATTATAAAATTTTCCATTTTTATTTACCTTCCTGTTGCAATTGAGCCAAAAAAAGTGCAAGGTATGTGTCTGATATTAATTCTGGACCCGTCAAGAGAGAATTCAAGTTGAACCACTGGAAAAAAAAAAATGCCATCATTTAAATTAATATACATTATAATTAAGAAGGAAATTTCACGTTACAAATAGATATAACCCAGATAAGCTTAGTATGACTGTCTAAACAGTGAAAACAAGTCAAACTGAGATTAAAAAAAAAAAATTACGAAGAGAGAGAGAGGTAAAGAGGAAGAGGGAGAGGGAGAAGGAGAGAGATAAAGAGAGAGAGAAACATCAGTTGCATCCTGTACCTGCCTTGTCCAGGGTCAAACCCGCAACCTAGGTATGTGCCCTGACTGGAATCGAACTAGCAACCTTTTGCTGCATAAGATGATGCTCCTACCAACTGAGCCACCCAGCCAGGGCTGCATTTGTCTTAAATAAATAATTTTTCTTGTGATACACCTAAACTGTACATGGTTGTCACAAATAAATCTATAGTGGAAACTGACATTGTCTTTTAAAATAGCAAATTTCTAACTATCAAGATTGAAACTATGCTACATATATGCACATGAATGGTGAGTTTCTTCATCAGATCCTGAGCCTGTGAAACTCTGGACTGTTGAACATTTTAGTTGCAAATGGGGTGCAGGATGAGAAAAAAATACAAGGAGGAGAAACATTACCTGTTTTCCTAATTTTCTAACTGTAAACCAGTGTTCTTTATAATTGCATATAAATGATCTTTCATTTCTAGAAAAGAAAAAAAATAAAGACCCAATATTAAGTTGAAGTATTAGAGTTCATAGTCATTTAGTTTGTCTACTGGCAAGTGTTATATAAAACTTATGATAATTTACTAGTAAGATTATGTTTACAGTTTAGTATTATTAATTTTTTAAAAATTACAAACAGAATGAATCTCTCTACACATTTGGGATGCTGTGCAAAATGAAGGCATCACACATCACAGAAGGATCAGCTCTGTGCCACCACATACCAAGCTGCCAGGCAGGCTGAGAGGGCACATGTTCATGGACATCTCCAAAAGGAGAAGTAGGGAATGAAGCAGGGCACATCAAAACAAAAACATTCAAAATATATTTTTCTTAAGAAATTATAACTTTAATAATCAAATTTAGGAAAAGAAACGTAGGAAAAGCAAAATAAATCTTACATGGGATCGATCCTGAGCCTCTGATACTCTGGACTGTTGAACAGGATTAGTTCTAAACCCCAAACTTTCAAGGCATTGCTTATAACCTGTTAAAAAAAGAGCAAATTCTGATGAGCTAAACCATTCAATTCCAAATGTAATTAGGGAAAGTCATATTAATTGTGCAAACAATTGTACTTCATATATCAATTTCCCTGGAAGGCTATGGTTTTTTCAAAGTGTGTGTGTATAAGATATTTCACTAAATCTATAAATAACATACAAACATAGCATTTAAAAAGTCTTTTTAACTCTAGGTTTCTGGGATATTCCAGGGAACCACACAATTCCTAGATAAAACTGCCTCAAAAATCGAGATGTATATTCTTAAAACTAGTCCTCTATATACATATGATAAATTGGACGCTATGGTCCTGCTGCAGAAAAGTTATATTTCAACTCACTACCTGATATGTCAGGAATAGTGATAATTATATGTCTATTAAGATGAGTTCTTTCTAGGGGTTTAAACTGTAGTGTTCATAGATTTTAATCTTCTGTTATCATAGGTCAATAATTTTAGGAAAAACAAAAGATAAACCTGGTTATTCCAAACTGTCTAGAAAGAAATAGGAGATTTCTGAAAATTCACTACTAATCCTTCTAGGTAGCTGACAAAGAGGCAAGTGAACTTGGTACTAGAAAACAGAAAGCGAATCGCATGTAGGGGCACATGTGAATCAGCACCAAGGGCAGCGCCACATACCACAAAGGACAAGTGCTGGGCCCCTCAGCCTTCCATCCTAGCCCTGTAGGGAAGCACTGAATGGAAATGCTGGTGAATGAGGAGTCCAGGACAGTGCAAGGGGAATGCAAACAAAATTATCTTCAGAAGTAGATCTCTCAAGAGAGGTTCCGAAAGAACTCTGGATGCACCTTCAAGGTGTTAGAAACACAATGAAAGACCCACAGATAAAAGAATCTCACAAGCAATATAGCTTCCTTTGAAGTCTATGGGTGAATATACGTTTAAAAAAAAGAAAAAGCCTCGGGCCATAATAAAATAACCCAGTCTCAGTAGGCTGATTAAAAGGGAGACAGTGAGGTGTTGCATTTTCACAAATTTACACAAGAGATAGCAAGTTTAAAAGACTGTGACTTATTGGAATTAAGGTTATTAGTATCCAGATGCAAATTAAATAATCTTTCAAAAAAGCCCTATTCTAAAATGAAGATTCTACAATCCTAATTTTCATATTTACCTATATAAAAGTCTAATACTCTAAGAGTACAATCTTATACTTTTAGACACAACCCATTGGAGGAACTTCTAAAGGTCATATCATTAGTGTGACTATGAAACGCTGTGAGAAGATACTTCTATCAACCATACCCTGAGCTTAAATACAGCCAGGGACAAAAACAACACTTAGTACTTGTTGTGACTACTTACTTGAATAGAGAAAAAACCACTATCATCCATATTCCCAGAAGGCTGCTGTTTAATTTGGAAAGGTAGTTGAGGCGGGGGTTGAGGGTGGAGAAAGAAGGAAAAACTGTCATTAGTAGGCATATTTAAAATAACATTTTGTGCATTCTCATTTACAAAGTCAAGAGCAGACTTATAATTAACAAGTCAGATCCCGATAGGGAGAATAGTTTGTTCTTTTCTAAACAATACCCACATATTTTCTTTTTCTTTTTAATACCCATGTGTGTGTTTTGTTTTTTCCCCAATCCCTCTATGCCCTCAAACACCCTCTCCCCCTCATCAGAGCTGTCTGCCTGCTATGAGTCTTAATACCCACATTTTTAAAAAAACGCAAATTGGTGAGTTTAAAATCAGTACCTGTAAAAACGTGCGATAGTCTTCACTAGTCACTCCGCCTTCTGCCATCCTCATCCTCTCTTCTTCATCTAGTTGATGTGCAATAGAAGATAATTCCACAGGGCTAAAATATTCTCCTTGCAATAGATTATTCAAGCAATGCTGAGCACAAAGTGAGCCTTCTTGCTAATATCCAAAAGAAAAAATTCAAATGTGGCTTGATAAACAGATTTGTTCAGGGTCTTTCCTTAAAGAGGAATTTAATGATTAACTTCTTAACTGTCAAAACTGAACCTTTCTGGCTTTAGACCAGTGGTTCTCAACCTTCCTAATGCCGCAACCCTTTAATACAGTTCCTCATGTTGTGGTGACCCCCAATTTCATTGTTACAAGTTGAACATAATTAAAGCATAGTGATTAATCACAAAAACAATATGTAATTATATATGTGTTTTCCAATGGTCTTAGGCGACCCCTGTGAAAGGGTCGTTCGACCCCCAAAGGGAGTTGAGAACCACTGCTTTAGACAAACAACACTAACAAAAGGTAAATGCATTTTCATTTAACATTTGTTTTACAATCCTGCCATTAATGAAACCATAATAATTTAGCTCTATAATGGAAAACTTAAGAATGATTTATATTAACACATTTCGTACCGCTCAGGAGTTTTCTCGTGTTTCGCGCGCCATCTGTTAAGGACCGCTCACGAGTGTTCTCGTTTTTCACGCCCATGGAAAAAGGAGCGAATCTAGATACTTATGTAAATTTTGTTTGGTCCCTCTTCATAGAGGAAAATGTTTTACGCAGTACCATACGTTAAAAAAGTACTAGGAACTTTAATTGTTTTTGTAAATAAAAATGTTATTATTATTGAAAAACAACACCTAAAGTGCATTATGATGATTTAAATAACGTGCAGTTTGCCCAAAAACGTGTGGTCCCTGGTGTATGTCTTAGAGATTTCTATCAGGTACGCAATGTGTTAAACAAACATCTATGAAATATACCAAATCTCATATTTTACTAAAAATTACTCTATAAGCACTTAGCCTCCCTCATTTTCAGTGCCTAAAATAAATCCACTCAAGATTCCAGAGCAAATTACTAATGCTGAAAGGGAAGTTTAGTCCCTAGAACATTTGTTCTTTTAACAGGATAATGTCTACTTGATTTAAATGCTTGTTCATGTAACTTCATATCTCAAGAGCTGATACAGGTAAGAACAATCTGTTTGAGTTAATGAGACCTCATGGCTGCAGAGTTGAGGTTTCCTTTGGGAACTCTGAAGGTAATATACACACAGGGTGGTGCCGTGAGCAAGACTGGCATTCCTGGAGCTCACTCTGGACAAGCCAACATGGGGGCTGCATCCAAGCTCGGCCCCCCATGGCATCATTGACTTCCTGTTATGGGCGCAGGGGATTACAACTTCCCATGGGCCTTCAGGTGCTGGGCAGATGGCTTTTTTACATGTATGACAACCCAAGTATGTATCCAGACTGCCTGGCACTGAGAAGACTCATCAGCCCTCTCCCTGAAACAATGTTGCTTTTCCAAGCTCGCCTTTTAGGAAGAGACATTCAAGCCCTGCCTGCATAGCTAGGTGGTCGAGTGTCCACCTATGAACCAGGAGGTCACCGTTCGATTCCCAGTTAGGGCATATGTCAATGATTCTCTCTCATCACTGATGTTTCTATCTCTCTCTCCCTTCCTCTCTGAAATCAATAAAAATCTATTTTAAAAAAAAAAAAAAAGAAGAAGCCGAACTGGTTTGGCTCAGTGGATAGAGCATCGGCCTTCGGACTCAGGGGTCCCAGGTTCGATTCCGGTCAAGGGCATGTACCTTGGTTGTGGGCACATCCCCACTGGGGGGCGTGCAGAAGGCAGCTGATCGATCTCTCTCATCAATGTTTCTGGCTCTCTATCCCTCTCCCTTCTTCTCTGTAAAAAATCAATAAAATATATTAAAAAAAAAAAAGAAGAAGAAGAAGAGACATTCAAGAATAAATGAGATCCCTCCTATGAATCAAGACCAGGGGTTTGCCTCTGTGGGATGATGGCAGCAAGGAAAACACATGTTTCTCCTGCTAACTCTGGCCTTCTAAGTTCTCCTTTCCCCAGTAAAGTCTATTCTGTAAGCCAGTCTGTCTGTCTGAGCTATGTTACACAATAGATAGTGACCCCAAAGAACAACATCTTGCAAGATACATATTCTTCCTGATCAATTAATGTTCAAGGAACAAAATTCAGCTGCTGAAAAAGATATAAGGAGCCCTAGCCTGGTGGTTCACCTGGTTGGAGCAATGTCCCATACATCAAAAGGTTGTGGGCTTGATTCCCGTTCAGGGCACATACCTACGTTGTGGGTTCAATCCCCAGTTGAGGGTGTGTACGGGAGGCAACGATTGATGTTTTTCACACTGATGTTTCTGTCTCTCTCCCTTCCTCTCTCTAAAAAAGAAATCAATGAACATCCTCAGGGTGAGGATTATAAAAAAGATAGAAGGAATACATATGTAATGGAATAGGAAAGCAGCATGGAGACAGTTTGAGATAGGGGGCTGAGATAAATTTATCTTCATAACTTGGTATGGTAGTGAAAGAGGACTTGTGTCCACCTCCTTTTCCTTCTACTGTATTCCTACCACCAGAGAGTAACTCCCACTGAATACTATAATGGAAACTGAAGAATATACAGATATCTTAGTTATATTCTGCTGAAAAATTACAGGTCAAACAAGCATTCACAAGAGGAAAGCCAAATGGCTAAAACACACAAAAAGGTGCTCAACTCCATTACCATTAGGGAAATACGTATATACTAAAACCACAATGCATTACTACTCACACTCTCCAAAATGGCTACAATGTTGGAAAGTATTAGAGACAACAAATGATATGCTACCAGTGAAAGTGTAAGTTAGTATGACCACTTTGGAAAACTATTTGTAATACCTACTAAAGCTTATCATACGCATACCCTATGATCTAGCAATTCCACTACTAGGTATAGAATACAAACAAAAGAAATGTCGCCCGGCCTGTGTAGCTCAGTGGTTGAGCATCGACCTATGAACCAGGAAGTCACGGTTTGATTCCCAGTTGGGGCACATGCCTGGGGTTGTGGGCTTGATCCCCAGTGTGTGGCATACAGGAGGCAGCTGACCAATGATTCTCTCTCATCATTGATGTTTCTATCTCTCTCTCCCTCTCCCTTCCTCTGTGAAATCAATAAAAAGTATATTTAAAAAAACAGAAATGCAAAATTATGTTCATCAAAAAACATGTACAAGAACATTCAAAAAAGCACTACTTATTCAAATTGGAAACTAGCAAATGCCCATCACAGTATAATGGATTCATTCATTGGTTTATATTCACAAAGGAATAGTACACAACAATGAGAATGAATCAACTACAACTACCTGCAACAATATGGATGAATCTCTCAAATGATGTTAAACAAAAGAAGACTCAAGAGTCTACACTATATGATTCCATTTACAAAAGTTCAAAAACAGGCAAAACTAGTCTACAATGTTAGACTAGTGCAGGGGGTGGAGGTAGGGGTGGAAAAGGCAGGGAAATACATGTTTGTTATTCAATCTCAGTATTATTCACACGTAAGTTTACTTTGTGAGAATTCATGAGCTGCACTCTTATGATGTGTGTGTCCCTACATGTATTATATTTAATTTAAAAATTCAAACAACAAAAAAGCCTCTGCTAAGATACAGCGATTGCACACAGCAAAAGTTACCTAATATGGTAACCAGACAATGAATTTTCTGGGATCAGTCCTAATGCAAATTTTCTCTCCTGCTGTCATGCCTCAGTTTGGGGCTCTTAAACTATGGTTACCATACTTAATACGATATATAGAAACAGTGACATCCAAATATTTGATATAAAAAATGAAAAATAAGCACTTGTCTAAGTAAAACTATATCGCTATAGGAAATAATATCGTTCTGTATTTTTACTATGATTTAATGAGAGAAAATAACACATTGTCCAGCCCAAATTTTAAAAGCACTTTTTTTAAAGTCACAAGATCAATCAAATGCTACAAGGACCAAAAAAATTGTACAGTGGTCCCTCTAAAGATTATGCATCCCCCTCTCCAAAAACTATCCCCAGTCACTTCCTCCTCATCAAGCCTCAACCAAAGCTGAATAGTTCACTTTGCTATAGTTTAAGTTCAGAGGTACTGAAATTCCATGATTTTAGTCCTAACTTTGCTTTGGGATTGGAGGATAAGCAAACTGCATCTCCAGCTTTACAAAACCACAAAAGGATGAAATCCCCCACTGCCCTCAAAGTCTTCAGGACCAACCCGAAACCAGCTCAAATTCCCAGGGAAATACTGACTTCAGGTGTGCTCCACCCAATCGACCAAGCAGCACTTCATCTCAACCAAGTTATAACAAGGTCCCCCGCCTCCTGAGGTTCACAAACACAAGCATCCCAATAACAACAAGGCCAGCGCTTCTGCAACACAAAGTGCCAGGTAGCATGCTAAGCACTCATATCTCCGAGGCAGACACTTTACTATCCTCACACCAGAGGAGGAAACTGGGTCCCAGAGATAATAAGTAACTTACCCAGATCCCACAGGTAGTCAATAAATGGCAAAGCTGGGCCCAAACCCAGGCAGAGTCTTCAAGTCTGTGTTACTACCACTTCCTCGTGCCACTTACCTATGACTAAACCTCAACTATCCTGACGATGGCTAAGAACCAGTAATCACAAAAGGGCATATAATACATGCCATAAAGTCAATGCTCAGCATCTTTTCAGCATTTTCACTGATTTTAAATATAATCCCAGCAAGGTTGGTCACCATTCTGTTTACATTACATAAAAGTACCAATTCAGATGGCACAGTGAACTCACCAAGAGCAGCCAGCAATTGAAGTGATAACAAAAATGACAGAAAGCAGGCAACAGAAAATCAAAATCAAAAACAAACAAAAAGCGCCCTAACCGGTTTGGCTCAGTGGATAGAGCGTAGGCCTGCGGACTGAGAGGTCCCGGGTTCGATTCCAGTCAAGGGCATGTACCTTGGTTGCGGGCACATCCCCAGTGGGGGGGTGTGCAGGAGGCAGCTGATTGATGTTTCTCTCTCATCGATGTTTCTAACTCTCTGTCCCTCTCCCTTCCTCTCTGTAAAGAATCAATAAAATATATTTTTCAAAAACAAACAAACAAACAAACAAACAAAAAGCAGTTAGTGGTCATTTCATATTAGAGTTAACTCCCGCTCTTGAGCCATTTAATATTAGGACAAACTCCTGCTCTTGAGCCAAATTCAACCTGCACCAGTAGCTAAGAATGGTTTTTATATTTTCAGATGGTTAGGAAAACACACATAAACAAGAATATATGACCTGCAAAGCCTAAAATATGTACAAAAAAATTGTTTAGACACACAGCACCATTATATCTTAGATGCTCCAAGAACTCAATGTGTTCAAATATTTATTGAGCACCTACTATGTGCCAAGCACTCTCTTAGGTACTGGGGATGTAACAGGCAAACTTGTTGAGTTTACATTTTGACTTAATAAAAGGACCCTCAAAGTGACAACTCTAAATATGAGGAAACCAAGATTCCAAGGGGAAGTGCTTGCAGATCCCTACATGCACAGCTTCCTTAGAGCCAGAGTTGGGATTTTGGCTCCCTGAACCCAGGACCTAGCAAGGATTAAATATATGTGGTGGAGGGGAAGGGCTAAATATATGTGTCTGGAAAATGGCATATTAAGTTCATATATTCTGAGAAGGGACTGTGATGAGACTAACAACGGCCTTATAATTATAGGTGCTTCCCATACTCTTGAAATATGCCTGAAAACTTTAATTGAAGAGTCTTAATTTGCTACGTACATATGTTTATAAGGGTAAATATATTCCTGAAATATCTTCAAGCTGATAATTGAGAGTGACTTCATTCACGTAAATAGATTTTCATTAGGCTATGGCTCAACTTCTTTTGATCCCATGGTTTAGTAGTTACCTTCACTAAAATCAATCTAAAATAGGTAACAGTCTATATTTTTAAAATATGCATTGTACAAGTCTCAAGAATCTTCCATGTTGAAACATTTGGTCTTATACCAAAATTTCTGAAAATTAGTAATAACAGTATGTACATAGAGGGTTCTCCTCATCCAATCTCCTTATAGCCAACCAACGAAATTTCTATTGCCCAAGTTTCATAAATCATGTCAAACAAGTCAAGATTAATAATATCTATACCACTGAGTCCTTCCTCCCCATACATAAAAATTAGTCTATTCTAGTGCCAAAACTTCCCTTTATTGAAAAGAAAAGCACCCTAGCCGGTGTGGCTCAGTGGATAGAGTATGAGCCTGCGGACTGAAGGGTCCCAGGGGTTCAATTCCAGTCAAGGGCACATGCCCAGGTTGTGGGCTCGATCCCAAGCAGGGCCTGTGCAGGAGGCAGCCGATCCATGATTCTCTCTCACCATTGATGTTTCTACCTCTCTCTCTCCCTCTCCCTTTCTCTGCGAAATAAATAAAAATATATATTTTAAAAAGGAAAGCCTTCCATTTAACAACTTTAGATTTGTGCTGTTGCCTCCTTAGTCTTTGATTGCTTTATTTGATGGTGGTGTGCCTGTGAACCTTTTTAAATGGATAAATGATCATTTACAACTATTTAACAAAACAAAGCCTCTTTTCTCCTACTAATTAAAAGCCTCACCAGCAACCCCTTCAACACTTGAAACTCTTACGAAACAAAATATCATGTGCCCAAGTTATCCTGAGCAAGATTTCACTCAAAGCGAAATAGCTAGCTAATTGCATGCGGGAGAAGACGAGTTTCTCCGCATGCCACAAGCAGCATCTTTTCAAGCGCCTGGTCATCGAAGAATCAAAACAAACCAGGCTAGGACCACAACACGACTATTCCAGTCCACCCCCCCACCCCACCCCACTCCGCCCCACCCCCCGACACCTAATAAGAAAACTGGTTTCCTATCCGGAAAGATGGGACTACCGAAAGAAACGAAACCCAAAGAAACTAAACCCAAACCTTCCGTAACAAAAACTCTCGTGGCGACTTCCCTGTCCAGGTCCCTAAATGTCAGGCCCTCCACGGGATGGGGCCAGGCTCCCGGCACTGGAGTCTCAGGGAACTGGTGCAGAAGGACGTGAACTCGAGCCCAGGGAGCTAAGCGGATGGGGGGTTCCAGTATGAAACTGAGGAGCCCAGAGGAGGAAAAGTTCATTCTGCCACGAGCAGGGCTGCGAGAGTTGGAAGGAGCGAGGGAGGCGCCCGGGAGGTGACGAGCTACAACCCACGGAGTGTGGGGGGAGGAAGGACTGGGGAAGGAACCCCACGGAAAGTGGAGGGGAAGCGCAGAAGCAAACCCACTCGGGGCCACCCCGGCTCCGGTGCCCCGCGGCGCCCCCGGCTCAGCCCACACTCCCCGCCGGCTCCCGGGACTTCCCAGGCCCCGGGCTCCCCGGGCACCTCGGTCACGGGCACGGGCCTCCGGGGCGAAGAGTGCAGTGGGGGCTTCAGGGAAGCTCCCCTCCCGAGGAAGGTCTTCCCGCCCCACGAGATCGGGATGGGGGCGCCACGAGCCCCACCCAGCTCTTTGGAAGACGGCAGTACCGCGCCCCACGCCCGCCACGGCACCGCGGGCAGGTGCCCCCGAACGCGGACACTCACTTTCTCGTGGAAGATGGACTCCATGTTTATTTGTCTGGAGCCAACGGCCCCCGCGACAGACCACCCCCTACTGCTCCGCCCCCGCCCCGGCCCCACCCCTCCGCCCACCCGGCTCCGCCCCACCTGGCCCCCCCTGGCCACGTGTCTCGCGCGGACCAATCACACCCGAGGATGAGAGTCACGTGGAGAGAAGAGCGAGTGAAAGCCGGGGCGGTAAACGCGGGGACACGTGACCTATGTAACGCGTCCTCCTATCCACTGTTAGCTGGCAGGCTAGGGGGGAGGAGGGGGGATGCTGCAGCGCCGCCTGCCGTCTGGAGGATCTTCTCCACTTCCCACCCATTGCTATGGATTCTTAAGGACCTCCCGGGTTCTATGTTCTTTTTGTTTTCCACTATACTTTGTACTTTCTACTTATCATATCTGATTATAATTATTTAATGCATTTCTCTATCGCCATTGAAAGCCTCATTAAGAAACAGGCATCGCCCAGCAGGTGTGGCTTAGTGGTTGAGTATGGACCTATGAACCAGGAGATTACCAGGTGGATTCCCTATCAGGGCACTTGCAGGAGGCAGCTGATCAATGATTCTCCCTCATCATTGTTGTTTCTCTCTCTCTCCCCCTCTCTCCCTTCCTCTCTGAAATCAATAAACAAATACATTTAAAAAAAAAAAAAACAGGCATCATTGCCTCCCCGAATACCTAGCACTTATGTAAAAATGATAGTTAATATTTATACAGATATGGGGCTTACTGGAGGGTAGGCAATTTTCTAAGAGCTTTGCATATATTAAGGAATTTACTACAGCAACGTTTGATGCAGGCGCTAGTATCCCTATTTTACACATGAGGAAACTGAGGCACAGAGAGGATATGAACAGCACAGTGTCCAAGGTTCTGGGCTGGGGTCCAAATCCAGACAGACACCTTGTTATTAGTGTTATGTGTTCAGGCCCTGACGAGGAAGTGTCAGTAGAGGGATCTGACAGTGACCCTACTAAAGTTAGGGTTGGGGGTCAGAAGAGTTTGATGAAGCTGATGGTGTAGAATAGGAGATCTTGCACCTTGAAGCCAGGTTACGTGGTTATGTTGAATAATGGTTTTATATATATATATATATATATATATATATATATATATATATATATATGATCTGGAGTGCAGGAGGCTGGTTCGGCTGTGGAATAGGGAGTTGTTGACATAGAAAAGGAGACTGACAGCACAGGTGTGAATAAATCCACCAACGGGAAAAGGAAGAGACTGAGAAAAGGATCTAGAGTAGAGTCCCTTAGAGTAGAGAAGTACTAGCCCCGGAGAAGGGAGGAAACACAGGAGCATGTAATATTATGAGAGCCCTGAAAAGGGAATGTTCTAGGGGGCAGCCATGTTGCTGCCAATAGGTCCTGCAACATAAGGACAAGGGCCCACTACATTTTGCTGCTATGGAGACCACTTGTAACGTTGGTGAGTGCAGGTTCAGAGGAACAGAAGGAGCAGTGGGAGGTAAGGCAATGGAGGCTGCTAGTGAGGCCCAGGTGCTCAGGGGAGGAATCGGTCACCACTTATTCAACGTCTCTCCTTGCAGTCCACAATCCTGTACGGTGTTGGGGAAACAGTCTGTGTTCTTAAGGAATTGTGGCTCAACTGGGGAAACAAATCGTGGTCTCATGAAGTGAAAAAATATGCAAAACATTTTTTCTGATTTTCTTTCCGTGTAGAGAAACATGTATTGTGTGTGTTGTGTAGGTGTGTGCATATAGATATTACAAATTTCTGGAAGAATATACAGGAAACCCAGAGGTTAACCTGTTTGAGATGGAAAAGGAACTAGGTAAATAGGAGACAAGGGTAGGATAGAGATTTTTCACTGTATACAGTTTTGTTCTTTTTTATTAAAGATTTTAAAATTGATTTTTAGAGAGAAAGAAAGGGGAAGAGGGAGAAAGAGAGAGAAACATCAATGTTGATCGGCTTGCCTCCTGCACACCCCTACTGGGGATCAAGACCACAACCATGGCATGTACCCTGACCAGGAAACAAACTGGCAATCTTTCCATGCACAGGATGATGCCCAACCAACTGGGACATACTGGCCCCGGCTACAGTTTTATTCTTGATTTAACTATATTAGTGTATTATTGAGAAAAAATTCGATTGTATTCATTCATGTCCTATGACTGCTGTAGCAAATTATCACCAACCTGGTGACTTAAAACAACAGAAATTATCTGACTATTCTTAAGGCCAGATGTCTGAACCCTAAGTGTCAGCTAGGCCACGTGCCCAAGTATCTAGGGGAGAATTCTTCCTTGCTTTCAGGTGGCTTCTGGCATTAGTTGGCTGTGGCCACATAGCTCCAATCTCTACCAGTGTCTTCATGGCCTTCTTTCTCCTGTGTCTCTTCTGTGTCCTCTCTTCTTATTGGATTTAGGTGCCACCTGAATCCAGGGTGATTTCATATTGAGATCTTTAACTAATTAAATTGGCAAAGACTCTATTTCCAAATAAGGTCTTTGGTTCTGGGTGGACTTGAATTTTGGAAGTGTATGACTCAACTTTTTACAGTGGTTGCTTGCTAGGATATATGCTACCCAAAGGACCTTATTGTTTTGTTCACTGTTAAATCCTTATAACCTAGAACACTTCTTGACAATATTTAGTAACTAGAGGCCTGAGTGCACGGGTAGGGTCCCTAGGCCTGGCCGGTGACCAGGGCTGATCTGCGGGGTGACCAGCGGGGCCATGAGTGGGCTTCTGCTGGCACCCGCCTTGACTGGCCTGAGGCCTGCGGGCAGCTCCTGCATTGAGTATCTGCCCCCGGTGGTCAGTGCACATAATAGTGACCGGTCATTCCACCGGTCATTTTGCTGCTCGGTGGATTTGCATATTAGGCTTTTATTATATACTAGAGGCCCAGTGCACGAATTCATGCACCAGTGGGGTCCCTGGGCCTGGTCTGTGGGATCAGGCCGAAACTGGCTCTCTGACATCCCCCGAGGGGTCCCGGATTGTAAGAGGGTGCTGGCCAGGCCGAGGGACCTCACCAGTGCATGATGGGCCTGTAGAGAGATGCAAGAAGTTGGCCAGCCAGGGAGGGCCCGCGGGAGAGCTCCAGGGTGTGTCTGGCCCGTCTTGCTCAGTCACGATTGGCAGGACCCAGGCAGCAAGCTAACCTACCGGTCGGAGCGTCTACCCCCTGGTGGTCAGTGCATGTCATAGCGACTGGTCGACTGGTCAACTGTCTGTCCCCTGGTGGTCAGTGCATGTCATAGCAGTCTGTCCCCCTGGTGGTCAGTGCATGTCATAGCAAACTGTTGAGCAACCTTAGCATACATTAGCATATTATGCTTTGATTGGTTGAACTAACAACCAGGCAACTGGACACTTAGCATATTAGGCTTTTATTATATAGGAGGATGCTGAACTAATACCAGCCATTTCATTAGGCCTTCCCGACCTATTGAGCATGCGATTAATAGCAAGCATCATAAAGTGAAAAGATATCAATGCCTGGGAGTCGGAATGCAGGTTCTGGTTTTGGCTTTGTCTCTGAAGCCATGTATGATTTGGCTATTAGCTTTGTTACATTTCCCATTCTGATAACTAATATTTGGCATGTCCTAAACTTTAACTTTGTAAGATAATGCATATCGTCTTTCAAAACCCAATGACCATACTCTCCAGGAAGTATTCCCTGCTGCCCAACTAATTTAGAAGCCCCTGTCCCTCCTCTGCGCTCCAGTATGTACCTGTCATACATGGTGCTTTTCATACAGTATCATAATATTTGACTTAATCATACATCTTCACCAATACCCTATTAATGTCTTATTTGACTTCCTGTATTTAGTAGTTGATGTCTTTCAAATGAATTAATGAAGCCAGGTGTCTGGAAATCATTTCTTGATTTCTTCCCAAACTCTTCCACTTCATTCCTTGTTCCAGCCAGTCCTCAAATACTTGCTGTGTATTCACTACTCATTCCCTCTTCATTGCTACTGCTCAGTTCAAGCCCTCTTGATTCCTGTGCAGTCCAGTCCAAGCATCTCTGGTCTCCTGCTTTCAGTCTCAATTATGTTCCTAGTGCTGTCAGTGTTCTCTCAGAAATGCAAATTTCACCAGCTTTTCTCTCATTGAACAAATGCAGTGCTACTATGTGTCAAGCTCTGGGATGACAACCATGAGAAACAAATGGTCCCATCCTCATGGAGCTTATAGAGGGAGGGAGGGACCTTTGAATAATTATACAAACTTTACTCTATTAAATATCCTTCAGTGGCTTCCCATTGCTGGCTTAAAAGGCTCTGCGATCTGGACCACCCACCAGTCTTGCTTTATCTCCCTGAATTCCCTCTGCTCTAGTCACACCAGCTGTTCCCTTGACCTCCCAAAAGTCCTCTGATGAACAGCCCTTTGTGCCATCACCATACCTCGCACATGCCTGTATTAAAGCATTTACTACATCACGGTGGGATTATGACTTTACTTGCCATTATTAGACTCAGCTTTTGAGGATTAGGGTTTTACTCACTATGTAATCAAGGGCTGGTACAGAACAGTGAATAAATGCATGAATTCTTTTTGACTCATTGGCGCAAGAGTATTGCAATAATTCAGCAGGAGAGGTTACAGAGCTAATCAGGAGGGCTCCTAGAGACAGGGTAGACAGAATACATGCACTTCTAGTACTTCCTGTCACCTTGAACACAGCTTTTCTCTAACCCACTTCATTAGAACTCTGTTAACAAGTGAGAGTATAGCTGTTGTCTTCTTCAACACTGTACCTTTTAAACTGGCATTTTGTTACTAAAAACCAAATAGCTTAGAAATTTTAACATTTATGTGTCAATTTGTATCTTGAGTTCAGATAAGAATCAGTGATAATCAGGGTGTATTATTTCATTGTAATTTTACATCTATACTCAATCTGAAACTAATTTCTCAAGAAAAGGTAGTTGAACATGAACAGGTGACATATATATCCACTCATGAAACCATCACAATCAAGAACACTAACATACAGTACTATACCCGTTTCCATGTGTCGCTTTGTCATTCTTCCTTCCAACCCCTTTCTGCTCTGGATTAGTTTGCAGTTTCTAACGTGTTATACACATGAAATCATTCAGTGTGTGTGCTCTTTTTGTTTGGCTTCTTTTATTCAGGATAATGAACCTGAAATTCATCTCTGTTGTATCAATAGATCATTTCTTTTCATTGCAAATAAAATCTTAGCGTTCTCCTATTAAAGCTCCTTTGAAGCACATGGTTTGAAAATAATTTTCTGAAAAATATCTGAGGAAAGAATTGGCTACATGAATATTACTGTGATTTAAACTAAGTAACAGAAAATTAAATGCTAGTTGTAAAGTTAACATCAATGTACACAAGACACTAATTATTTTGAAAGCTAGTGTACCTATTACTTGAAATGTGAAAGATCACTTCAACATTAAAAGGACCACATTCTGCCCTAACTGGTTTGGCTCGGTAGACAGAGCGTCGGCCTGCAGACTGAAAGGTCCCAGGTTCGATTCCGGTCAAGGGCATGTACCTTGGTTGCGGGCACATTCCCAGTAGGAGGTGTGCAGGAGGCAACTGATCGATGTTTCTCTCACATTGATGTTTCTAACTCTCTATCCCTCTCCCTTCCTCTCTGTAAAAAATCAATAAAATTTATAAAAAATAAAATTAAAAAAAAGGACCACATTCTAAATTGTTCAGTGTTTTTATTTTTCTGATAATTTAAAAAATGTGAACATTCTGTAATTCAGCCACAACCTTTACTTCCAGGTGACTTCTTCATTGGGTCTCAATTCTCTGTGTGGAAAGAAAAATGGAAGGAAAGGAAAAAGTATTAAATAAAACTTTCATGAGGGATAATAGGGAAAGTCAGAACAATATAAATTCAGTATTTTATACTCTAGTAAATTAACCCATTTAAAAGATTTTATGTTGAGTCAACATATTCTATTCTCTCATGATTTTAAAACTTTACTATCTTTTCAATTATATTTTTCCCGATTAAACTGTAATTTCTTTTTTTTTTAATATATTTTTATTGATTTCAGAGAGGAAGGGAGAGGGAGAGAGAGATAGAAACATCAATGATGAGAATCATTGATTGGCTGCCTCCTGCACGCCCCGCACTGGGGACCGAGCCCGCAACCCAGGTATATGCCCCTGACCAGAATCGAACCTGCAACCTTTCAGTCTGCAGACCAACGCTCTATCCACTAAGCCAAGCCGGCTAGGGCATAAACTGTAATTTCTTAGTCTGTCTTCATATAAAAGCTCAATGAGTTCATTAATTGTTTCTAGACCTTTTCCAGCTCATTTTATCTTTCTTGAAATCCTTGACTGTGAACCTCCTCTGCAGTGATTGCGACTGCTGCTCAGCTCTCGCCCTCTGAGCTTCCTCCTACCCAGCTGCACATGCAGGGGCAGACTCCCTATCTTGTCATCTCAAACTCCCTGCTGCCAGGGGAGCCATTTCCAGACACAGTGGGACCAGGCGGCTACCAGCCGCCATCTGGTCACTCAACCGCCATGTCTAAAGCTCTCAGGGTGTGCTGCCGAGAACAGATCACCAAGCCAGTCAGCACCATTTATTTCAGCTACACCCTGACTCAAGTAAGATGGTATGTCATCATACACGTGAAAGCTGTATATAAAGTAGGCTTTGGGGGGCTGGTTCAATTTCAAGCAGTGTTTCCATATTAAAAAGTACCCCGAATTCCAAAAAATGGGGATTTTTCAAAAATCTGAAATAGTCTGTTCATAAGCTGAAGACATGTTTACATTCCAAATGTAATCATACAGTTTTATGTAATCATTAAACAACAAACAAGACTACAAAATAATATCACTTACATCTAAGTCCTTGGGGGACGGGGATTACCCCTTCTGTTTATTTTTTCGTATATGATATTAAGAATACTTCCAAAAGCTGGGTAATTGTTGGTTTAAAAATGCCCAAACTCACCTTTTAAATAACAAACTCTTGTTCCGGAAGGCAGTTAGCTTTTCATCACTCTTTCTGTCTAGATAACATCCAATGACAAATCCCATAGGGACAAGTATATGTACCCAGTGGTCACGCACAAGCTGAATTAAACTCATCCTGAATGCTAAAAAAAAATGAAAAAAATAAAAAATTCAGAAATATAACTGACTTTGAAATATCTTTTAAATTGCATCTGAAACAGGAAATAGTCCTGAATATAGGAATAGATATTAAAAGCATAAGCCTCTTGCCCTAGTCGGTGTGGCTTAGTGGATAGACGATAGAGTGTTGGCCTGCGGACTGAGGGGTCCTGCTTGATTCCGGTTAAGGGCACGTACCTTGGTTGAAGGCTCCTCCCTGGCCCGGGCCCTGGTCGGGCTCATGCAGGAGGCAACCAATCAATGTGTTTCTCTCACATAGATGTTTCTCTCTGTCTTTCCCTCTCTCTTCCACTTTCTCTAAGAATCAATGGAAAAATATCCTCTGGTGAGAATTAAGAAAAAAAAAAAGCATAAGCCTCTTTAAAATTGCTTGGCATCAGAATGTAGTATACTACTTAAAATCTACTCGATAAAGATTATATAGATGACAATGATTAGCATAGAAACTGCAATGCACTAAAGTCAATTTATTAACTTTTTCCCTATTTTCATCAGTGATCTGACGATATAATGCAGAGAAATGGAGAGTATAAATTCTACCTGCAAAAGCCCGGCTAGTGTTGCTCAGTGGTTGAGCATCAACCTATAAACCAGGAGTCACTGTTCGCTTCCCGGTCAGGGAATATACTGTCAGCATAACCATTATATACTGTTTGTATTTCACCACCAACAAAAAAGTACTTGGGGACTCTCAGCCCATGACCACCTGTGGGCTATCAGCCACTTACTATTGGCATTCTTCCAACATGGCCAGACGCTACTTTTGTCTGGCTCTACTCTGAGCAGATGTGACCATACAAGCCCTGAGGTTCTTGCTGAATAAACGTCTTATGAGAGTCCAGGTAAAGACAGTGGGACTGATAGATAAAACAATTCTGTACATTTAAAATCCAGAGTTGGATTCAACCACCTCGAAGGAAACCCGATTCCATCCCCAAGAAGCAAATGGCAAATCTTAGTCCCAGAGGTATTTCATATTCCAATTGTAAAATCTACAATTTAATAGGCTTTGGGAGCAGTGGCACTGAACATATTTTTCCTGTGTATTTCGCTGCGAGTGGGTGACCAGGGAAGACAAAGATTTATGGGCATAAAACTGAGCTAGGATGATTTCTTGGAGAATGGACAGGAGAGGGAGCATGGACAGGCTTTCCAGCTCTTGGTCATGGCCCAAGGCCATACGGGATGGGTAAAGGCGAGTGAGGGCCTGGGACAGGCTCCAATGAGACAAGCCTGGGTTTGGATGAAGAGGGACATCGCCTGGGTGCCCATGAGGGCACTGTACACACTGGGGTGGGAAAAAGTAAGTTTACAGTTATGAGTGCGAAACAAATTTTGTTCTTGCATTATTATTTTCTAAATTATTGCATTATTTTCAGTAATATATACTGAAGAATACTGCATTATGAACAACTGTCAACCTACTTTGGACACCCTGTATTAGTGTCTTCTTTATATGAAAACTCTTAAGAAACATTTTGCTCTTACTTCCGAACTGGGAGTAGCTGTGGTATCCCTGGGAAAAACAACAACAAACAAAACGAGTTGGTTTTTATCTTATGGACTCAAGGAATCATATAACAGATCAAGCTGTTTTGCCTACCTCTAGAAAGAGCTGATTTAGCAGTCTCTGTAAGGCTCTTCTTTTAAAAAAAATATTTTTATTGATTTCAGAGAGGAAAGGAAAGGAAGAGCGAGAGAGAAACATCAATAATGAATGGGAATCATTGATCTGCCGCCTCCTGTACGCCCCCTACTGGAGACCGAGCCCGAAAACCGGGCATGTGCCCTTGACCGGAATCGAACCCGGGACCCTTGAGTCCGCAGGCCCACACTCCATCCACTGAGCCAAACCAGCCAAGCTGTAAGGCACTGTTCTTTTTTTTTAAATTTCTTTATTGATTAAGTTATTACATATGTGTCCTTAATCCCACATTACCCCCCGCAAGGCACTGTTCTTAATGCTTTTCCTAATCACAACTCAAGTAATCCTCACAGCACTATACAAGTTTTCATTAATAAAGGCCCCCAGTGCAGTCGACATATTTTTTTTCAGATGAGGAAATCCACAGTTAATTGATTTGTCAGAGGTCACAGATGCAGCAAGTGGCGGAGATGGGATTAATGGGCAGCCTGCCTCCTGGAGCCAAGCTCTTTATTTGTGCTTCCTGTCTCTTACAGGAAGCACAGAGGTAAATAGTTATATAATTCTTCACTTCCTCTTATGTTCCCTAACTACATATTATTTTTTCT
The DNA here is from genome assembly GCF_000147115.1 of Myotis lucifugus. Classification (NCBI taxonomy): domain Eukaryota; kingdom Metazoa; phylum Chordata; class Mammalia; order Chiroptera; family Vespertilionidae; genus Myotis; species Myotis lucifugus. The sequence goes on from NW_005871511.1 coordinate 568,685, forward strand.
TCGACCCAATTTTCCCCGCTTACCTTCTAAAAAGAAAACTATCTGGTGTGAATTTTTGCATGTCACTTTCTAACTGTTCCCCACAGCATTTTATATGTATTGATCAAAAAGTGTCAACTAAGCTGACGATAAAGAGCGCTGCATGCATGGAGAATCTGAGCTCCTTGAAGTCACCTGTCTTAATGACACATACGCCCAAGAAACTCAGCACAAAGTAAATATTCCATTTTTAAAAAGTGCACATGGTCGGCTCGAGGGTTTGAGATTTACAAGAGGGAGAGAGCGGGGTTAGCTTCCCATGGCGAGTGGCGAGGAAGGCAGACCCGGGACCGGGGACGCATGAGGCTCCCTCCAGGCTGCAGCCCAGCATCGCGTCCCCGCCGCTTTCCTCTCGGGGCGGCCGGGCGGACCCCGCGTGACCAACAACACGTGCCCCAGGGATGACAGCCTCCGAGTCCCCTTCCCAACAGCCGCGAGACGGCCTGGGCCCAGCACCTCCCTTTCCCATCTCGCCTCCTCTGATCTGAAGCCCGGGGAGGCCGGGCCGCTCCAGCCCCGGGGAGACCCAGACTACGACCCCCCGGCTCCCCCACTCCATCGCCGAGGGCTTTCCCAGGGGCGCACCCTGGCTGCCTGCACAACCGAAGCCCGCGGCGTCGAACCCGGACCCACCTGCGGCCTCGGTGCCAGCCCGACCCCAAGACCAAGGGCAGCGGCGAGTCCAGCCTCCAGCGCCGGCGGAAGCCGCGGCCTTGGGACACGCCATTCGCAGCGCCCGCTCCAAGACGGGGGGGGCACCGCATACCATACCTTTTTTCCTTTCAATACTCCACTCTTCTCATATTTATGTTAGCTTTAACATATTAAACATTATTGCAAGAGTAACACCTAGGCCTCAGGTGGTGAGACTTGGGGTGAGGGCCGTCTCTTTCCTACATTCCGTCCCCGCCCCTCCCCGGCAGATGGTATCGCCCTGGGTCTCGCCCCGCCTACGCGGTCCGACTCCAATTTCAAGATGGCGGCCGCCATGGCGGAGCTTCTGCGGCCCGGCCGTTACGGCTGCTGCTGAGCGGGCGTCAGCTTTCCTCGCTCTCGAACCTGGATTCAGCGAGGGGTTGGGAAGGGCAGTGGACGGCGTTGGGGGGAGGACGGACGAGGCAAGTGCGGGCGAGGAAAGGAATGAGCCTCGGGATGGGGGAGGGGGCGTCCTGGGCGGCGGGGAGTCTGCTCCCACCCAGTCTCCGCCGGGACGGGCTCCGGGGGTTTCGGATACGACTTTCCGGCTCGATCTTGGCCCAAGTGCTCAGCGAGGGAAGAAGAAGTGACATCTCCGAGGGTCTTTGGCGGCCATCCTTCCGATTCCCCCCCTTCGCTCCCCCCGCCCCCCTCCGGCTGCTTCCCTGCGCCGTGCTGCTCGCGGGGCTGGAGGCGTTCATCCGACGCCGCTTTGGCTCCCGAGCCTCGTGGCTGCCGTGTTCTCCGCCTCCCCCTTGGCGTTTCCCCGCCGTCTCGGGGTGAGAGAGCAGGAGGCTGCTAAGCACTGGGAATAAAGCAGGCATCCTTTTTGGTGAAGGGGGGCTCGGCCCTCCGAGTCTCCCGCTCCCCGGCCGCCTTCCATCTATTTTACAGGCTCCTAAGCCAACAGGAGGTCACACTAGCCATACCCCTGGCGAGGCTGAGCTCCTGTGACCTGGCGGACCTGAGTTATCAATTGCCCATCTCCTGATTTTTAAAAATTCACACCCGCGCTGATCCTGTTAGGAAATCACTGCTCTTCTGGAAGTGACCCGGAAGAGACTCCGCATTCCGCTCAGGGGCCAACCAGGACCCCTTCCTGTTCCCTTGCATTTTGCAGAATTCCCCTTGGTTGTCATCGACATGCAGGGTCATTATTGAGAGAGAGAGAGAGAGAGAGAGAGAGGAACTGATAGACAATTGCAATGAAACACTGTCCAGAGGCGTTTATGATGTGGCTAGCGTTCATTCCTAGCCTCTGCACATTTATGTTGCTTTGAGTGCCGCGCTTGGTATTGGCGATACAAAGGTGACCACCTTTACTCCTGGTGCATTCAGTATCCGTTCAGCAAGTATTTTTTGTCCCCAGTTTGTGCTAGGTGAAAATAACTACCTGAGGACACCAAAAAAGCTTTTTAAGGAGTACATATTTGAGCTGGGTCATGCAGGGGCAAAAGGAATTTAGATTCAAGAGAAGGTCATTCCTGCATGGAGGACTGGAATGCAGAGATTTGAGATTTGACTCAATAGTTAGGAAGCCACGGAATGCTTTGCACAAGGAAGGGGCATGAGTATATTTGTTCTTTTTAAAAGATGGCAGCTGTGTTATGGAGGATCAGCTTTGGACAGGAAAACTAGATGAGAGGAAATTGCAGTCATTCAGGTAAGGTAATGAGTGCCTCAGTTGGGGTAGGAGAGTTGAAGGACGTCAGACATTTCTGAAATGTCAAATAGGATTCACCTGGTGGCAGCCCATTTGGTGGTAAGAGGGTGACGCCAGAGTTTTTAGTCTGGGAGGCTAAGTGGTTGGTGATACCATTAAAACCAAGCCTAAGACATGTACATAAAAATAGAGCGGTGCCAACCTGCACTTTCGGAGTGGCAGAACACATGCTCTGCATTCGGAAGCAGTGATTTGAGAGTCTAGACCTGTGCTATTACAGTAACCGGGAGCCACATCTTGAAATTGTAATTAGACCAAATTGAAATGTGTTGTAAATATGAAACACACACTAGATTTCAAAGACTTAATACAAAAAAGTAAAATATCATTAATTTAGTAATGATTACATGTTGAAATATTACATATATATTGGATTAAATAAAAGTATATTAAAATTAATTCCACCTGTGAAACTTTTCAGCATGGCTCTGAAAAAACTTGAAACTACATTTGTGGCTTGCATTATATTTTTGCTGGGCTAACCTGTGGTGGTCTAGACTAATGATAGAGGAATTAGTATGGAGGTGGAATTTGAGCTGGGTCTTGAGATGGTGAATAGTGATGTCAAGGCAACTGCTGGCACCCTCCATTGCCAGTGAAGGCATTCAGATTTCTGTGTTGTTTTTTCCTTCAAGCAGTAGGAAGCCTGCTTAGATTTCTGAGCAGGGGGTAATGTGTGCAGGAGTGTTTCTGAAGATTAATCTGGCTGGAATGTTTAAGTTGAGATAAGGGCAGAAAGACTGGAGGCCAGGAAACAGAAACCCTGCGTTAAGGTACTGACAGTGGGAATAGAAAGAATGACTTATGTGCAAGGCATTCTAAGGGAAAACTAACCAGAAGTTGGTAACAGACTGTTCAAAAAGAAGTAATAAAAGGAATTAAACATCTAGAGTTACAAGTGTTGGTTACTTAGATAATGATGAATTCATGTCTTGGACTTAAGAAAGTACTAGAGGCCCAGTGCACGAGTTCGTGCATGGTTGGGGTCTCGACCTGGCCGGCGATAGGGGCCAATCGGGGCCTGTTGGCCAGGGGGAGGGATCACGGGAGGTTGGCTATGGGAGCGCACTGACCCCCAGGGGGAAGCTCCTGCATTGAGCATCTGCCCCCTGGGTGGTCAGTGCGCGTTATAGCGACCGGTCATTTGGTCGACTGATCTTAACCGTCTCTTAGGCTTTTATATATATAGATTTTTGGGGCTAAAAAAATTTAGCCTCAAAAAAGAACCAATAAAGTTGAAAGGATGAAGTAGCCTGCTAAATACTCCCTCTTTTTATCTCTCAACTTTCTGTACCTTCTTATCAATCATATACATCAGCCAATATCCCTAAAATACAGTTACCTGGGTCATGTCATCTTCCTACTTGACAATGGATCTTAAAATGTTTCTCTGTTGCCTGTAGAACTAGGTCCAAAGTTTCCCAGGCCTTTCACTATCTGGCCCTTTTCTCTTCAGATGCCAGCTCGTTTCTTCACTGGTAGCCTGTAATTTTTTTTTGTTTTGTGCCTTTGTTCATGTTACTGTTTTGTATACCTTTTCTCTTTGTCTCTTTCTACCCAGGTCCTACCAATCCTTAATGAATAACTTAAGATCCCACCTTTTTTATGATTTTCAATAACATAAGCTATTGTGAATTTAAAAAATCTTATTTCCTAAACTTCATATTTCAGCCTCTAATTATAACCAATTTGGTATATTATTACTTTTGTTTTTTATTATGTCTTTTATTATCTTATCCCTATTTGTTTTATGTCAGCTCAAGCTTCCTAAAATTAGGACAGGTTTCTTTTTTTTAAATTGATTTTCTAGAGGGAGGGAGGAAGGGAGAGAGAGAAAGAGAGAGAAACATTGATGTGAGAGAGGCACATTGATTGGTTGCCTCCTGTCCCGTGCCCCGACTGGGATAGAACCTGCAACCTTCTTGTGCACTTGATGATGCTCCAACTAATTGAGCCACACTGGCCAGGCATGACAAATTTCTTTTTTTTGAAAAAAGATCATATATTATACTGTTTGTTGCTGCTCACAGTGTTTATTGTAGGGCAAGACATAGAAATTAAACATCATAATTAAAACTAAAGTAAGTCATTATGCCACATTCATTCGTCTCATTTCTTTATATTTTAGATTTGTAAAGAGCTCTTACTTTGAATTTATGGTGTTTCATCGTATATAGGACTGAGATATCAGTAAGTAATGAATGTCTAATAAAGATCTAGCTTTATTATATTCCGAGAAGTTGTAATAAAAATACTTTTCGTGTGGTGAAATCAGGATCTGTCTGCAGAAACGTTTACCATGAACTCATTCAATTCTATCTGCAAGGTACTTTGTGTTTTCACTTCATGATGGAAGTAAAGTGGGAGGTCAGGTAGATTTGAGATGAAGAGTTTCTCTTCGGCCGTTAACAAATCGCAGGGCGTGTGTTACCTGCTGTTGCATTGGCTCCAGCTCCTGGTGACTCTATAAATGAGTGGTGTCCACAGTGTTCTGCTCAGCTCCTGCAGACTCACGCCTGTGGCTTCTTCTCTGGGGTCAGCCCATCTCATATTTGGTTTCCTCTTTTCCTGCTGCTTTCTATTTTTCCCAGTAGATTGCCACTTTCAAAGAGCCCTGCCTTCTCATGGTGGATGTGAAGTAGGACAGCCTTAGTTTTGTCATTTTTTTGGCCTCCAGTGATGTTTCAGGCTTAACTTGTTCTGAAGCCTACTTGTTCAGATGAATCAGTTTTTTCCTGTTAGCTTCTTCACTACCCAACTTTCACACCTGTACTTAGTAATTGGGAATATGAGGGTATGAGTGACCTTAGCGTTGGTCTCAACACACTTTTACTCTCAGTGATTTTTGTTTTTTAATATATTTTTATTGATTTCAGAGAGGAAGGGAGAGGGAGAGAGAGATAGAAACATCAATAATGAGAGAGACTCATTGAATGGCTCCCTCGTGCACACCCCACACTGGGGATCAAGCCTGCAACCCAGGCATGTGCCCTGACTGGGAATCGAATGGTGACCTAGTTCATAGGTCGACACTCAACCACTGAGACACGCCAGCTGGGCAAGGCTAATTTATTTTATTTTTTTAATTGATTTTTGTTTTTCAGGGAGAGAGAGAGAGAGAGAGAGAGAGAGAGAGAGATTAATTTGTTGTTTCACTTAATTATGCATTCATTGGTTGTTTCTTGTATGTGCCCTGACTGGAGATAAAACTCGCAACCTTGGAGTATCTGGAAGACACTCTGACCAACTGAGCTACCTGGCCAGGGCTAAGGCTAATTTATTTTTAGGAGCTAAAATCTGGAATGTTTCTGTGGAGCTTTGTTTTGCTAGTGAATATTTTTATAACATTTGTTTAATAGCCCACAATTCTAGTTTTAGGTCCTAAATCTCAATAGATGTGTTCATGTTATATTTTCTTGAAATGTGTGTAGTAGGTGTCCCAACATAAATTCTATCTTTATGTATATATTAATATTTATGAGGAAAGGTTAATTAACTTACCCAGAACCACATAGGAGCAGATTCAAATTTGAGTCTGATTCCCAATCCACTACTTTTCATTAAATCAAACTGGGGAGCCACTGCAGTATTCATTGTAAACAATAGTGTGTAAGATGTTCGTGCTTTTAAACTTAGCAGTGACGGAAAGGGGTCTTTAACACGTTAAGCGCCCAGCCTGTTCTGTCTTCCGGACGGAAAGTATAGTGTCAGTCACCGGTGACTGGGCGCTTAACGTGTTAAAATGTTTGCTTTTCATGTTTATGGAATTTCTGCCCACTTAGAAATTATATATAATTTTAATTTGTCTAGTGTGTATATTAGGCTGTACTTTTATGCTTAATTATATATATTTTTCTTTTGAAAGAACTGTTTGGACTGTTGTTATTATTGGACCAAAAAGAATGACATCTATTATCAAATTAACTACCCTCTCTGGGGTTCAAGAAGAATCTGCTCTTTGTTATCTTCTTCAAGTCGATGAATTTAGATTTTTATTGGACTGTGGCTGGGATGAGCACTTTTCTATGGATATTATCGATTCCCTGAGGAAGTACGTTACTTTTAATATTTCTAGACTTCTAGTACATCAACTTTTCTACATTGTAATACTATTTTCATGTTAAATAGTGTTTGCTTTTTTTGCTCTAATTTAGTTTATAGTAAAAGACTTAATTTTACTTATGCCAAAGAATGACTATCCTATATAATAAAAGCCTAATATGCTAAGTGCCCAGTCGTCTGGTCGAATTTTGTGCACCTCTAGTTTTCACTTATAAAGTTTGATCGACTAATAGGCTATGTTATTTGAAATTCAACATACTCTTAAGTTAATCGTTACTTGGCTAATGGATCTCAGTAAAAATTTTGCACTCAAATTTTAGAAAAGAGTAAGTTTATAAGAATTTGAAGAGAGAAAAAAACCTTCCATGTGAAAGTTCTACAATCAGATTGCATGAGCTTACTTTTTGATCTTTTGATGCTAGACATTGAGAATTGTTGCTCAGAATAGTGACGGTGAGATACAAAACAATAGTAACCCATTGGAGAAAAACTCAGTAATGTTTGCAGTATTGTACTAATTAGGGAAGGAAAGAGGACTTAAACATTTACAAAACTTAGAACTTGTAGCAAAACATTTTTTTATTTTGTCAATGAGAACATATGCTTCCTTGATTAAGTAAAGTTTTACTATAATGAATATGCTATCAGTTGCCATGATAAATAGCTGGGCCAAAAGTCCATAATCAATATGTGGCTGTTTAAGTATTTCCTCCTTCATTTCTGAAATTCCAAACTGAGTTCTTGAACTTTAATTAATGGTACGTAAGGTAGACATTTGAAATCAGCTTACATGTGGTATCTACCGTTTCTCTTTCTTTTCTCTTTTAAATGTGTCTATACACTATAGACCTAGTGTGACTTACACCATGATTTTGCTATCTATACAGCACAGGGGTGGTTAGAATTAATATTTGTAGGCATCATACTTTGAGCTCTTTTACTCCAGCATAGTCTTCAGTTCAGAATGCTGAGAGGAATCTGAATTGGTGAATTAGTTTGAGTGTCCTGCCTTCATCCTTAAAACATGACTAGGGAAATGGTAATGTTGCTGGTGCTCTTCCAGGCACGTTCACCAGATTGACGCGGTGCTGCTGTCTCACCCGGATCCTCTCCACCTCGGGGCCCTCCCGTACGCGGTCGGGAAGTTGGGTCTGAACTGCGCCATCTATGCGACCATTCCTGTTTATAAAATGGGACAGATGTTCATGTATGATCTTTACCAGGTAATATAAGCAATTAAAAAAAGTTTTAACGGTTCTGCAGTGATCATTTTTAACCTTTTATTTGTGTTATCCTTTTAGTCTCGACATAATACAGAAGATTTCACTCTGTTCACGTTAGATGACGTGGATGCAGCTTTTGATAAAATACAGCAGTTGAAATTCTCTCAGATTGTGAATTTGAAAGGTAAAAAATATTTCCATCAATAAAATAATTGGACTAATGGGATTTACCTTACTGAAAAATGCAAGGGGAATTTGTAGTAAAAGCTGTAGGCACTGTGGTCTGAGGAATAGAAAATTAGCATTTTTTAATAAGAACTCTGAACCTCCCCTGAGTCATTTGGACTGGAAAATATTCCAGACGAAATACTAACAAAATGTGAACAACTCGCCTTTTTGTTGTTAATCCTCACCCAAGGATTTTTTTCCTATTGATTTTTTAGAGATAGTAGGAGAGAGGGAGGGGGAGAAAGAGAAAGAGAGAGAAACATCGATGTGGGAAAGACACATCGATTTGTTGCCTCCCATGCGTGCCCCAACTGGGGCCAGGGATCAAACCTGCAACCCAGGTAAGTGCCATTGACCAGAAATCGAACCTGTGACCCCGTGGTGTGGGGGTGGACACTCTAACCATTGAGCCCCACTGGCTAGGGCAACAACACCTTTAACTTGGGAACGACTTATTTAGTGTCTACTGTGTGTAATGCACAGAGGTAGCGTGGGCAGATCCTCCTGGGAGCTCACAGGTCGAGGAGAATAAGCAGCACAGACAGCTGGCTGTAGTGACTGACGGAAATGGAATGCGATGGCAGCATAAAGGACAAAAATGACTGCATTCTAGAATCAAGCATTAAAAAGTTTATTCTCATTAAGGCAGGAAGTTACATAGTAAGTTTATATTTACTATCTACAGAGATAATTGTATTAAAGATTTTCAGATATGAACCCTGGCATTGAAAAAATGGTGCAACAATCTTCCTGAAGATTTAGCCAGGAAGTCACAGTGGTCTCAATAGATGTGCATTACTGAATTTTTCTGTAGGATAAATTCTTTAATGAGGTTGGAATGGTCAGTTTAGAAGTTAGCAAAAATGTAAATACTTTATAATTGTGTGTACAATATAAGTAATAAATTTTATTAGTTCATACTAAGTAACTTACTAGTAATAGTAACTTTAAGTCCAATCTCTAGCCTTTTATTCATAAGCACAAATATGTCTGTAAGAATCGTAATAAAGTGATAAGAGCATTTGCTTCCATGAGGGAATGGAGTAGCCAGGGGACAGGAGAGTGAGACCTGCATTTCACTGTATGCCTTTTTACTTTTGAATTTTGTATCATTGTCTATATTACCTGCTAAAACATAGCTTACAAATAAATAACCTCTCTGTAGGGATGTAAAAGAAATCTGAGTGTTGTCATGATCTCGTTGACCTAGGAAAAGGACATGGCTTGTCTATCACACCTCTGCCGGCTGGTCATATGATAGGTGGGACCATATGGAAAATAGTCAAAGATGGAGAAGAAGAAATTGTTTATGCAGTTGACTTCAACCACAAGAGGGAGATGTAGGTATATCAAGAGAAAAGCTAATAGAAATACAGTTGGTATTATTTTATACTTTGGAGGGAAAATTAGAAACAGTTATTTTTTTAACCAGAAATCTAAAGATATTTAAATGCACCAATTAGTGAATATTTTGAAAATTACTAATTATTTGCATTGTAAGGGAAAACTATGATACTAAGAGATAAAAAATATATTTGAAATTTACATGTTAGTTTCCACTCTGTAAAACAGATTTCTCCCTGGAGATGCTGCAAAAGAGATACATTTTTGTATATCAAACTATACTTTATATGCTCTTGACCTGCTATTTAAAGGAAATTTGTCTTTTTTTTGTAGAGTTAGTAATTACCATATAATATAGTTATATTTAAAGTCAGATTCCCTTTAAAAGGAGACACAAGAGTTTAATTTTAAATACTTCATTTTGTATTCATAGCATATTATATCAATTACTAGAGGCCTGATGCACGAAATTTGTGCAAGAGTAGGCCTTCCTTCCCCGGCTGCCAGCACTGACTTCCCTCTGGCATCCGGGACCTGGGCTTCCCTCACAGCCCCGGCTTCATCTGGAAGGTCGCCCGGCAGGACGTCTGGTCTAATTAGCATATTACGCTTTTATTATTATAAATGTCTGAGTGATGGTGCTCTGGAAGATCTTGGTTTTCCTTTTTTTTTTTTTAATTTACCAGATTTTCTTATCAGTGAGCATGTATGTATACTTTTATAGTTAGAGGAGGAAAAAGGCCTTATAAAAGACGTTGCTTATTTTCAAGTAAGATTTTCAGGTTTATTTGAAATAATATAAAATATTCCTCTTCTTCAAATTTGTTACAGCCACTTAAATGGATGTTCCCTGGAAATGCTAAGCAGACCCTCCCTACTTATCACAGATTCGTTTAATGCTACATATGTGCAGCCGAGGAGAAAACAGAGAGATGAGCAACTTCTGAGTATGTATTACATAAGGTCCTTTATAAAGAGCCATGGAAATGCTTGGTAGAGTGAATTGCTGCTTATTCTGTTCTGGTTTTCATTTTTCTTGTCATAAGAGATTGTCTAATTCTAGTTATTTAAAAAAAAAAAATACCTATGTGACCATATCAAAACAAAAAGATGCTTTCATTGGTTTGAATTTAATTTTTGTGGAATAGGTATAAAGATTGGCTTCTCCCTGCCATTCACCATATGGCTAGCTCTCCCTGGCACTCACTGGTATATGTCTAGGGAATACCAAAATATAAAGATCTTATATAAATCAATAAGAACACAACAGTACTTTGCTACAGAATTAAAGATAACTTTATTTTCATGTTTTCACTATAAAAACTATGATTTATAAATAAGCCATTACTAGGCCAGGTACAAAATAAAATAAAAAAATGAGAGAGAATCATCGATCTGCTGCCTTCTGCATACCCCTCTACTGGGGATTGAGCCCGCAACCCGGGCATGTGCCCTGACTGGGAATCAAACCATGACCTCCTGGTTCATAGCTCAATGCTCAACCACTGAGCCACACTATCCGGGCTTGGATTCTACTTTTAAACATTTTTTAAACCACTGCCTTTGTCTATCTACTTAAAAAGTATAGCTCGTATACTATGTTACACTACCTAAGAATGTTTTCAATTCTTGTTTTTGCTAGAGTTGGTTTTGCTAAATATTTTCAAGCACACTTTTATCTAGAGCAAGAGAATCTATTTAAATCTGTTTATAAAGATGCTTTTGTTAGCAGAGAGAATATGATCTATTTTATTCTATAGGCATACATACACATATATAAAACATGTTTGTATTAGTGTAAAGTCCACATTAAGGGTTGGAAACCAGTGATTTCTAATGTCTCTGTGAAAAAAAATTGAGAGTCAATGGCATTGTTTTTCACTCTTAGAAAGATGTATTCAGAGAATAAAAAGTATTTGTAATAGCCTAAACAGAATTATTTTATTTTGTACCTGACCTGGTAATGGCTTATTTATAAATCATAGTTTTTATAGTAAAAACATGGAAATAAAGTTATCTCTAATTTTGTAGCAAAGTACTGTTGTGTTCTATAGGGATTTTACACTCTTGTTTTCTAGCAAATGTCCTGGAGACACTTCGCGGGGATGGCAACGTGTTGATCGCAGTGGACACTGCAGGCAGAGTTCTGGAACTTGCGCAGCTCCTCGACCAGATCTGGCGAACTAAAGATGCAGGACTGGGTGTGTACTCCCTGGCACTCCTGAACAACGTCAGCTACAATGTGGTGGAGTTTTCCAAGTCCCAGGTTTGTCTTTACATGATCATTTGTAATATAGTTTGCTACAGACAACACTGTTTTAATTGCCCTTTAGATTTTATTTTTCTGTTGAAGAGGTTGCGATGATGACAATAATAATAGCTAAAAATTAACCACTTACTGTGCTTTCTGCTTTACATGTATTATTTCATTTAATCCTTATATACCCTATGAAGTAGGTTCTGTTCCCCCCCCCCCCGCCCCCATTTTACAGATTGGGCAAGTTGCTTCTCCTCTAGCACTTAGTGTGGCAAATGGGGACAAAAATTAAACCAACCTCTTAGGCCAGTGGTCGGCAAACCGTGGCTTGCGAGCCACATGCGGCTCTTTGGCCCCTTGAGCGTGGCTCTTCCACAAAATACCGGCTCTTCCACAAAATACCGACTTCTGCACATGGGCCACGCAGTTTCAATCGCATTGTACGTGCGCGCCAGCACGTGGTATTTTGTGGAAGAGCCACACTCAAGGGGCCAAAGAGCTGCACGTGGCTCACAAGCCGTGGTTTGCCGACCACGGTCTTAGGCTATAAATGTTAGAATTCATTTTTCTCTTCTTTTTGAATAAACTTGTCCTTGAAATAGCAATCTCTGGGCTAAGATACTCATTTAGAACTTATACGTAGCCGTCTCAATAGGCTTAAAGTAATTTATAAGTGAAACATAATGCAAAATTGGAGTTTTGGGGGTGACTACTATGGGTGATGGGATCTAATGGGGGCAGAAGCAGAAAATAAGCTGCTTGTCAGAAAGTTACAAATTTAAGCAACTAGTGGTGGTGGTGGGGGGGGCGGGGGAGGACTTGAGCTAGAACTTTAACTTCCTGACTGTGGTAGGATACATTGAATTTATAATATAGCATTTTCTTATCATTGTCATCTTTCCCCCATATTAGGTAGAATGGATGAGTGACAAATTGATGAGATGTTTTGAAGACAAAAGAAATAATCCGTTCCAGTTCCGCCATCTCTCTTTGTGTCATGGTCTTTCTGACTTGGCTCGAGTACCCAGTCCTAAAGTGGTACTTGCCAGCCAGCCTGACCTGGAATGTGGATTTTCAAGGGATCTCTTTATTCAGTGGTGTGAGGACCCTAAAAACTCCATCATTCTAACTTACAGAACTACTCCTGGGACTTTAGCACGTTTCTTAATTGATAATCCTGCTGAAAAAGTTACAGAAATAGAGGTAAGTGCTTGCATATGAATTTTATCTTAACACTGTTTTGAATACATTATAAAACTCAAAACTTTCAAGGTTTTTATCAGAATAACAGTAGAGAACCTTTAATAGCCCAAATTTCAGAGCTACTTAGTTGGAAATCCTCATTCTTGAACCCTTCCATGGTCCCCTCTGGAACCACCCCAGACGGTATGCACATACACTGTGTTCTCATTTCCCCTTTGAAAAGTTGCTCTGCGTCCTTTCCTTAGTTGGAATCCGGCGCTTTCTTGATACTTTCTCCTGTAGCCCTCTCAAGCAGACGCTCTTTTTCCTTCTTTCTCCTCCTTTCACGTTCCACGTACTTTGGGTGGGGTAGGTGTTCTTGTTATGTATTGCAGCTTTGAAGCCATTTCTCTTCCCTCTGCAGTTCTTAAGTCAGACTTGACAATATACTCACCCCTCCTTGTTCCTGGCATTTACTGATCTCTTGGTCATTCTGTCACTCATCTGTGACTTCGGACCCTGGTTCATAGCCTTCCTGTCCACTCGTACTCAGGACTTCATTCGTGATGACTTTAGCATTCCTTTCTGCCCAGTTCCTTGGCTCTCTTGTTTCTTGACCTCTTATTCCTTAGTGATCTTTTCCTCTATTCCACCTCAGTATCTTTCCCACCTTCATGCTGTGTATTCCCAGGGTCATGCCCTTAACCTTGTTATGGATGAACAACTTCCACATCTCCACTACCTCAGGCATCCCACCCTGATGTTACAGATGACTCTCTTACTGCCATGCCAACAGTTCTTTGGTCCCATGGGGACTTTAGGTTCATGAACTTCACCACTTTTGCTATCCGTCCTCCCTCCAGCTTTGAGTCAGTGGTCCATCATTACTCTGTGAACACCTTTAACTCTCTTATCCTTTCTGCCACTGTGCTCACCTGGCAAAGCCTTGGCTAGTTAAACCATTTGCTTAGTGTGTGCCTGTATCCAAGGATTTAAACGCTCTGCTGTGGGGACAGGTTTTCCTGCCCATTCATGACCTCACATCTCAGAAGGGCACCCAACACTAGCACTCAGCATTTTGGGGCACTTTTCTGCACTCTCCCATAAGACAACGTCCTACCTTCTTTCTTCTCAAAACGCCTACAGCTCCATCTCAGTCCTCACCCATAGCACATGATGTTGTGGGAGTTGTTAACAGAAGTGGGAGTCAGACGGGAATTCCCTTATCTTCTCACCACTAAATAGCCTCACCTGTTTCTGCATCTGCATTGCTGCTGCCTTGTTTCCTGTTATAGGAGCAAGACAGTCAAATGACCGTTATGCCAAAAGACCATAATATATCAATTTTCCAAAACTAGTATCATTAACCTGAAATTTATAGCAATTGATATTGAATGGGTTAATGACTGCCAGTGCTGGGCAGAGTTTTAAAAGACTGCTTTTCATTTTGTCTTCATACGGCCATTTTAAGGGATGTCTAGTTTTAAAGCTGAGTAGGAAGAGTATCTTATTAACTCTACTTAAGAAAACCATAGTAATAGTAAGTAAAATCTGATATGCATTCACTGTAAATACAGAATTATTGAGGAAGGATTCAAAGCAAGCACACCAATTTAAAATACTGTCTTTTGAGTTATTTAATAGCTTAGAAATACAAAGTTTAAAGAGCTCAAATATTTGAAACAGTTTCATCAGATATGAAATGCTGTATTAGAAAATATTAATAACTAGAAATTCAATTAAGGCAGATATGCCATTTGAGGAATTCTTAAAAGAATATTAAACGTGGTTTAAGTTTGAAAAAAATAGAAAATGATTCAAAGCTGAAACTTGAAGTGTTAGGTTTTTAATTTTTTTCATAAGTAGTACTTATGCTCAGGATTCATTCCCGCTTACCTTGTTAGGGATATTTCTTGTGTAGTTACCCTTTTCTGTCCAATATCTATTATTTCTTCCTCTACTTGGTACATCCAAAACAATTTTGACTATGTCTCCTCTTCTCCCAAACTTCCTTTTCTTTGAGTTTTCTCATCTCAGGGAATAACAGCATTTTCCATATGTTTACGCAAGCCAAAAATCCAGAAATTAAAAAAAAATGTTCATTGAAGTATAATATATATTGAAGAGTGTGCATAGTGTACGCATACAGTGTGATGAATTTTCACAAATTGAACACACTTGGCTAGCCTGTATCTAGACCAAGAAATAGAATATTACCAGTACCTCGGATGCCCCCTTTCTGGTCTTCCCTACCTCTTTCTTCCTAAGCTAAAAACTATCCTGACTTCTAATGCACAGATTATTAAAACTTATTTTAACTTCCTTACCTTTCTTTTAACAGCCATAATCATTCTAGCAAGAAGTCCTTCCTATTGGCTTGACCTCCAGATATAGTCTACGTGTCTTCATGGCTGTTATTTGTTTTTCTTATTTTAGAAATTGCCTATATATTTGATCTTTTCTGATTTGTTGATCATCTTTTTCTTAGGAAAACAGTAGCTTCTGCTAGTCATATAGTGCTGCAAATAGATTTTTCAGTTTCCTTTAACTATGAAATTTAAAATGTTAAATAGATTTTATTTTTTATACTGCCACTAGAGGCCCGATGAACAAATTCGTGCACCAGTGGGGTCCCTTGGCCTGGCCTGTGGGATTGAGCCAAAACCAGCTCTCCGACATCCCCCAAGGGGTCCCAGATTGCGAGAGGGTACAGACCAGGCCGAGGGACCCCACAGGTGCACAATTGGGGCTGGGGAGAGACGCGGGAGGTTGGCCAGCCGGGGAGGGACTGCAGGAGGACTCCAGGGCGTGTCTGGCCCATCTCGCTCATTCCTGATGGGCCAGACCCTAGCACAGGGGTGGGCAAACTTTTTGACTCGAGGGCCACAATGGGTTCTTAAACTGGACCGGAGGGCCGGAACAAAAGCATGGATGGAGTGTTTGTGTGAACTAATATAAATTCAAAGTAAACATCATTACATAAAAGGGTACGGTCTTTTTTTTTTTAGTTTTATTCATTTCAAACGGGCCGGATCCGGCCAGCGGGCCGTAGTTTGCCCACGGATGCCCCTAGCAGCAAGCTAACCTACCGGTTGGAGCGTCTGCCCCCTGGTGGTCAGTGCATGTCATAGCAACTGGTTGACTGTCTGCCCCCTGGTGGTCAGTGCATGTCATAGCGAGTGGTTGAGCGGCCTTAGCATATCATTAGCATATTACGCTTTGATTGGTTGAACGGCCAGTTGACTGGACATTTAGCATATTAGGCTTTTATTATATAGGATATTTATTCATATTTTCCTTACGGCTTTTAGGGTTTATGTCATATGTAGGCCTTGCCTACACTAAATTGTAAAAATACTTAGCTGTATTTTCTTTTCCTTATTAGTGATTTGAAACCAGTTTGATTTAAATTAAGCCCATCCTAGAAATGGGAAAGCTCAATTTTTGTACTAATCTAAATAGGATCTGTAAGTGCCCATAATGGACACTTGAATAATTTCAAAGAAAAATTCAGTTTAAAAATGATGAATCAATTTAGAGATGCAATATATCTCACACCTCACTTACCTTAATCTCATAATGATATTTCCTTTTGTCTGCTATTTCTCTTTAGTTGAGGAAACGGGTAAAGCTTGAAGGGAAGGAACTTGAAGAATACTTGGAAAGAGAGAAGCTAAAGAAAGAAGCTGCTAAAAAACTTGAGCAGTCCAAAGAGTGAGTTATTTTCAGACATATTATAATTTTACATATGTAATTTGAGAAAAACATTTCTAAGATAAAAAAGTTTAATTGAAAATATTTAACTTTTGTTTCAACCTCATTACTTTCGTTACATCTTTCAAATGGTTCTGGAATATCAAATTCTTTCGTTGCTAATATTAATATGTATTTATTAACTGGCAGTTAATGCTATGTTTCACAAAATGTCAACCCAATAATATTGATGATTATATTACCATCCAGTTAATATTCAGTATTCAGTAATAATTATATGCGCATTAATTCAAAATCTTTAGGGGACTCTATGACCTTTATCTAGTCTAAAATCCTCCTAGGGCCGATATAGATTCCAGCGATGAGAGTGATGTTGAGGAAGACATTGACCAGCCTTCGGCTCATAAGACTAAGCACGACCTGATGATGAAAGGTGAAGGCAGTCGGAAAGGGAGTTTCTTCAAACAGGCTAAAAAGTCTTATCCCATGTTTCCTGCCCCAGAAGAGAGAATTAAATGGGATGAATATGGAGAAATTATCAAGTATGTGAGCAAAACAAGCTTTTCTTTCTTACAGATTAGAGGTATCAAGTGTGTTATCACTTGAGTCCAGTGAATTTGGTCTTTCTGGTCTTTGTGTACCTTGTTGCTTTCTGAGAACCTCAGCTTGAAAAATGTAGACTTACAGTGTGAAATGTAAAAGTGGGAAGGTGGAGGAACATCTAGAGAATTGAAATTAAAGGAGAGCTGGTAGTTTTTGTTTGTTTTTTTATACTCAGGTATCACTTTTATTATTTTTTTAAATATATTTTTATTGATTTCATAGAGGAAGGGAAGGGAGAGAGAACTAGAAACATCAATGATCAGAAAGAATTATTGATTGACTGCCTCCTGCATGCCCCCTACTTGGGATCGAGCCCCAACCTGGGCATGTGCCCTTGACTGGAATTGAACCCAGGACCCTTCATTCCTCAGGCTGATGCTCTATCCACTGAGCCAAACCAGCTAGGGCGGAGAGCTGGTAGTTTTATTACTTAGAACAGAGGTCCTCAAACTACGGCCCGCGGGCCACATGCGGGCCGCCAAAAACATTTGTTTTTTTACTTCAAAATAAGATATGTGCAGTGTGCATAGGAATTGGTTCATAGTTTTTTTTTAAACTATAGTCCGGCCCTCCAACGGTCTGAGGGACAGTGAACTGGCCCCCTGTTTAAAAAGTTTGAGGACCCCTGGCTTAGAATGAAGACTTCTATTTCCCACTTAAAAAGAGAGATAAAGGGCATGCATTGGAAAGAGACATAGGATAGGAAGAACTTTCGATGGGTGGGATTATGTTAAGTTTGGGAAATGGGTTATGTCTCAGATAGTGTTACACGCATGTTTTACTTAAGAAAAACATGAGATAGCATGAGTGGAACCATGGGAAATCTACAAAGTCTATACCCACAATTAGAAAAAGAACTGAAATCACATGTTCTAATCTCAAATCTGAAAACACTATCCTGTATAAAGACCCCTTAGGGTGCCATTGCTTCCAGGTAAATGTCAGTGCCTTAGCACAGTGCACGATGTCTTTCACGACCTAGTTTCTCCCTCCTGTTCTGTGATGTTTCTACATCCTTCTGCTACGTCCGTGTTCTCCAGCCTTCTCAGCTTCCTTCTCAGCTTCTTCATGTTACCCCTTTGCACATGTTGTTTCTTCTGCTTTGTGCCACCTTCCCATCCCAGGTGTCTGGGCTGCTAAATCTGGCCCCACAAACTATTGGAAACCTTCCCTGGTTCTTCCTTGCTACCTCAACACGGTTCCTCTCTTGTACTCTCTTTGTACTTTCATAATACTGTCTTGAGCCTATTGTGGACTTAGGTTTTAAACTCACTCTTGGGTTTAATTAGGAAAATTCCACTGTCTACTTGGACGTCTAAAATAGTAGAGAAGAAAAATAATCTAAACAGCATTGGTGAGTTTGCTTACCATCCCAGTTAATTAATGGCCAATCTGTTTAGCATATGGATGGTGCTTTTTAGCTTCAGTTCCTTGTCTGAAAAATGGGGTAAGAATTAAACAAGGTTGTTGTTGTTAAGGCACTTAGCATCGAGTCTGACTCATATAGTAAATGCACTTCAGGTGGCTGCTGCTGCTGCTGCTGTCATGTGGATGACAATGGGCGACTGGGCTTCAGGGGAAAGAAGCTGCAGCAGTCTAGGTGCTGGGTAACTGGTGGGGATTCCAAGGAGTGTGAGTGGGTTTGGGGGTGGGGCCTAGACAGTAATCACAGGAGTTAGAGAAAACAGTTTTAAAAGTTTGTTTTTGAATTTTAACATTCAACTCTCTGATCCTGGAGGTAAAAATGCGAAGATAGATGTGTTAACAGTTCGTTGTAATAAAGACAAGGGCTTTTGCAGGAGCTGATGATTTCGCATGTCAGTCTTCTCGTTAATGTGCAAATGGAGAGCTACCTGCTTTCTGTGAGCAGGGGTGGGAGGACTGGGGGTCTTAAAGAAATCAAGGATGTATGAGATTTATAAGAATTGGGAGGTGGCCAGGGAAACCACAGAAACTGGAGACAAATGCAGAGCCAGGCTGTAATAGTACTTACACTAACCGCTAAGATCTGATGGCCTGTCTGGGGGCTCTCACTGGCTCACAGGCTGTGTTTTAAAGCGCACTCCTTAATGGCCATGAAGAACATAATATATGCAGTCATCTGATAATTGATGTTATGAAGTTGCATTGGCTTTGGATCAACTGTATATTTAAGTCTTGAGATATGTGAGGAGTCTAAAAATTCTGCCATCTACTAGTCAGTTATAGTAACATAATATTAGCTTGTTTGTTACTACTTCTAATTAGAGACTTATTATCTAGACCAGAGGATTTCTTGGTGCCAGAACTTCAAGCCACTGAAGAAGAAAAAAGCAAATTAGAATCTGGCTTGACAAATGGAGATGAACCCATGGATCAGGATTTATCTGATGTTCCTACCAAGTGTATTTCTATGACAGAATCTATTGAAATCAAGTAAGTGCTTTCATTGCATTTTGTAAATAAAAATTTCAAACACTTGAATTATATAATTTACGTTGTTTCCAAAGTGAAACTTCTGAATATCCTCTAGTAAGTTTGCACTTTCAAAATTTAATTTTTCATGTAAAGACTTGTGAAGTATGGACGTATTTTCTCTTCATTAATTATATCTGAATGCCAGAGTAATTGAATTGGTGGAGAGGAGGGGTTAAACATTAAATTGTACATTTATATAAAGAAACATTCTTTTTGGCATTTCTAGTATGTCTAGTAGCAGGTGAAGGCATAAATTCATAGGTTTAATTTTCCCAAGTGCTTGTTTAATATACTCGGCTTAGACATTTCCAGTGTCCTAATATCTTAAAACTGCTATCGTGATCTTCAGAAAACTTTGTTTCCTTCTCTGCTTGGTACAGTTAACACCAGTAAATCATCATTTTGGAATTTAAAAAACTCAGTAGAGAGCAAATTGGTTTATATCTGTCCTGTGATATCATATAGTATTATTCTTGGGTAAAGCTAAGTTCTCAGTGCTGCATATCAGCAGTTTCGTAAAGGTCTCTCCAGAATGGCTGGACCCGTTTACATTTCACTAGCAGAGCAGGAGCTCCCTCTTCCCTGTTTCACCGGCACATGAGGCTTATCCAATTCTTTCATGTTTCCCGTCTCATGGGTATAAAGTAATATGTCAGTGCTATTTCCATTTGTCTTACTGTGATTATTATTGAGTTCGATTATCTCTTCAGATGCTTGTTACGGTTTTTGTTTTCTCTTATGTAAAGTCCATGTTTATATCTTTTGTGCGTTTTTCTCTAGAGGTTGCTGCCTTTTTGTTAATTGATTTGCAGGAGTTGGGTGTATATTCTGGATATTATTGCTGGCTGGTTTTAGACAATGCCAATAAGTACCACCTCTCATTCTAGTATTTGTTTATAAGAGTCGCCCATGGTCTACTTCGTTTAAAAACATCTTTAATGTTGATGTAAGGAAATAATAGAATATTTCTCATTAGGTATTTGGGGTTTCATATTTTAAAAGTCTTTCCCTATCCTTGGTCACAAAAATAATTCTTATATTTTATTCCTTAATCTAAAGCTTTACTTTTTTTTTTATGACTTCAACTCAGCTGCTGTTTTATATGGCATTAGGTCAAGACCCAGTTTTATTTTTCGTTATATAGTGAGCCATTTTTTTCTAATAACACCTATTAAAAAATCCATAATACCTCCCTCAAATACACATTAATAATAATATAACACACGTGTGTTCTTTAAAGCCTCATTTTATATACTGTATATGTTTCTTTCCAGATAATAAGTCATTAAATTCTAGTTTTTGAATTATCAGAAAAGTAAAATTGAATAATTATGTCTAATTACAGAGCCAGGGTTACTTACATAGACTATGAAGGACGCTCTGATGGGGATTCCATTAAAAAGATCATTAATCAGATGAAACCCCGACAGTTGATCATTGTCCACGGGCCTCCAGAGGCCAGTCAGGATCTGGCCGAGTGCTGCCGTGCGTTCGGGGGGAAAGACATTAAAGTGTACATGCCGAAGCTGCACGAGACCGTGGACGCCACCAGCGAGACCCACATCTACCAGGTGAGCGTGCCGGCGCTAGAGCCACACACAGGAAGCACTTCCTGCTGCAGGTTAGGACAGACAGCTCCATTAGGAATATAGCAGTGAGTGACACACACATGGTCCCCTGCCCTGGCAGATCTTAGTCTGTGGGGCTTATAGCAAGGAGATAGTATTTATCACACGGTTTTACCTTTGATAGAGAAAGTAGAGGATGTTACGAGAGTCTAAAGAGGGAGACTAACCCATATTTAGAGGCTACAAAAGATTTCCCAGAGGAAGTGATTACTAAACCAAATCCTGATGGATGGATTCTCAGGGATGTATATAGAGTAGGAAAGAGAGGGAACTACATTTGCAAAAATATACAGCTGAGGGGAATGGTGAGTGTTCAAGAATTCAAAAGTTTTATAAAAATTCACAGATGTCAGGGTTCTACTAATAGAAAAAAAAAAGGAGACAGGCACAGAAAATAGGAATAGAGGAGAAATTGATTAGTTCTTATTTGTTAGTGGGAGATGGTGTCCATTAAGGCAGAAGTGATATCTATATTTGTTTGGAAAAAATGGATTAGAATTTACCAGGCAAAACTGTCATTCTGGCCAAAACAGGAGGAAGCAACATTCTAAGAATAGGGAGTTGTGAAACCTCATGGCTTATTTAGGAAACTGTAAGCAACTCCGTGCTGCTCTAGTGCCATCAGGTATTGGGGAATGACACTTACCAGTGGTTTTCAGCCTCCTGTACACCTGGGGAATCTTTGGGGGAACAGGGGTCTCGATGCTCTTAGTTTCACTAGTTATATTCGAATCATTGCAAGTGGGGCCCTGGCACTGATAAATGGAAAAAAAATGTGCTGTGTGACCCCAGTGTGCAGTCTGGGTTAAGAAGCTTTATTTTGGAAAGTAGACAGGGGCCAAGTGACCTTACAGGTCATTAGGTCATTACCAGTCATGGTGAAGATCAGATGAAGTGAACGATTTTGAAATTTTAATGCACATTTCCAGACTTAGAAAATGATAGTAATAGGTTAATTTATTCATGGGTTTTATTTCTCTTCCTCCCCTTTGCATGTGTAGGTGAGATTAAAAGACTCACTTGTTAGCTCCCTTCAGTTTTGTAAGGCAAAAGACGCTGAACTGGCTTGGATAGATGGTGTCTTAGACATGAGAGTTTCCAAAGTGGACACAGGAGTTATTTTAGAAGAAGGAGAACTGAAGGATGATGGAGAGGACTCAGAAATGCAAGTGGACCCACCTTCAGATTCTAGCGTTATCGCCCAACAAAAGGCCATGAAAAGTCTGTTTGGAGATGATGAGAAAGAAACAGGTGAAGAAAGTGAAATCATTCCTACTTTGGAACCCTTGCCACCTAATGAGGTAGGAAAGCGTGCGCTACTTCTATCTTTTCCTTTATTTGTCATCCTTGAATTTTCCATTTAAAATATATGTCATATTTAGGCTGATTTTAGAGTTTTTTAGATTACTCGTTGTGTGTGTGTGTGTGTGTGTGTGGTATGGCTAGGGAATAATAAGTTAAAGGAAACCGTTAGCAGATGTTGTTATAAGATACATAATTGTTTCATGATTTTTTTTTTCAGTATGGACTTTTAAGTTTGATGATTGTGAGAATCGTCTACCTGCCTCTAATTGGGAGATTTATAGTTTTCTAAGAATGTCATACTCCTGCACCCCAGTTTTGTCTGTTGTCAATTCAGTTCAAATCACTTGGTTTTGATATAGTTAGAAATCTTTATTTAGTACAAATATAATTCTAGTCTAGTATTGACATGTTCTCAAAAGATATCTACTTAGCAAAGGTTTTGGGGAATTAACTTACAACATTAAAACCGTATTATAAGAGTCTTACATGCACGTCAAGTGATGGCTTAGCCCTTCTAAGCAATAAAGAATAGAGACAGCCTCCATCCCTGTCAGTACTACTCTTGAGATGGGGAGGAGTTGGAACTGTTTTTTTCTCTGTGCTAAAGCTAGCACTCATCAAAGCAATTTCAAAGTAGCAGCATTAGGTTGAACCACTTGTCTTTGCGATTCTAAAGCCCGTAGCATCCACTGCTTTCGTTCTGAGGGAGGAGGGAAGTGGCACTGGGATCTGGAGAAAATCTCCTCTGAACTAAGCAAGGGTTTTTGGTTCAGCTCTGCCCGCTGGCACTCTAGTTGACCCCCTTAGGCAAGTGGGTGAGTGAAGAGCATAGCATTACCAAATGTCTCTCTGTTATTATGAGGCATGACTAATAAAATTGATTGTGAAGCATTCAGAAAATGTGAAGGCCTTTGTAATGTCAAATAATGAGGTGAGATTCAGAATAACAACTTGGAATGTGATTTACAGTCTTGAAATGATCTGTTGAAGGACTTCAGGGAATAATAGAAAATGTCTTAAAGGTCATGGGCTGTTTTACTTTCGTCAGGACAGCTATGTGTCTGGTCCTCCATTTGAAGTTCTTCCCCTTTCACCTTATCCAAGGTTCCTGGACACCAGTCAGTCTTCATGAACGAACCAAGACTGTCTGACTTCAAACAAGTTCTCTTACGGGAGGGGATCCAAGCTGAATTTGTAGGAGGTGTCCTTGTTTGCAACAATCAAGTAGCAGTTCGTAGAGTAAGCGTGTTTATTAATTAATAAGGGTTGAATTGAACAGCTGCTTCTGATGTTTTGTCATTTTGAATTCTATAATTCTTGATTGGTAATTTCACAAAACTGAAAATCAGTCATTTATATTCATAATGATGACCTTGAAGGCTTTAAAAAGTGATTCTCAAAGACTTGATAATTTTACTGTAAATTTTTATTTGAATTCTCTGACATTGATATGTATGTAAAATTCATGACTTGAATAATATATCCATATTCCGTGAATCAGAGCAATCCATTTCCTGACCAATCCTAAAGTTAACTTATTTTGGTTATTATGTCTGCATATTAATGGTAGAGAATGTACTAAAGAACTTTTTTTTTTCACTTGGTTTCTAGACGGAAACTGGACGCATCGGATTAGAAGGCTGCCTTTGTCAAGATTTTTATAGGATAAGAGACCTTTTATATGAACAGTATGCCATTGTGTAAAGGACAGCATGTCAAGAAGTATCTGTTTGACCTTTATAAGAAAAAAAGGATTCTTATTCTAAGCTTTTGCGCTTTTTTTGTAATATACAAAAAGAATCTATCAGAAAAACTAAGCGTGCATTAGATTTTTTACAATGTAAATATTTTGCAATGCGCTAATAAGCATTCTACCTTTTGGCTTTGAATGGGAGAGACCTGTGTGCAGGCCTGAGAGGTGAAGGTACTTGCTTTCCTTTTCAGAATCTAACTCTGGAAGGGCTCTTTACTTGAATAAAACAATGCAACTTAGCAAACCAGTTCATGGCCTTAGAGAAACATATTTGCATGAATTCTTGCAAACTGTTTCTTACATTTTCTGGAATGCAAACTGAGAATTATTTAGAAAAGATGTGCTATTAGAAAAAAACTGATAAAAGTTTTTGGAGGCCTACCTAGTTAAAAAAAAAAAGGTAGCGTATGGGCTGTAACTCTTCTCTTGAATTGTAATATGCAGTTGTCATCACATGCAGCATATCCGCTCCATGCCTGTATTTCTCAGATCCACTAGCATGAGGTTGGACACATTTGGTTCAGAAATCAATTTTTATTTCTTCCATTTCTTGTTTTACCAAGATTTTGTTGTTGTTCAGTTTGAATTATAACACCATCATCTGAATACACATAATTCCACAGAATTCCTCGATGTGTTACAGTCTTAAGGGTTCTGTGTACATGTCAGACACAGCTTAACTACCAGCTAGATGACTGTGTTAGAAACTGTTTAGTGCTCTGTTTTCAAGGAAATAAATTTGAACCTCACATTTCGATACGATAATAGTATCACTGATTTACAAGCTGTAAACGTTTTCATCTTTTAGGCTTGCTTTCTCCCAAGTTTGCCTAAGCAGTGGTTAGATTTTATATACAATACGACAAACATAATGTTGAAACTGGAGACGGTCATCCTTTCTGTCCTCACATCTTGGCAGCCCCGATAATAGTATACACCACCTGTGTTTAAGAATAAAAAGGGAATATATGCAATTTCCGTTGAACTTAAAAATGAAAATCATGTCGCCCTATTGTAATCTGTCGATGCCTTTTTAGCATGTAGCTTCATCGTGGCAGGTCTTCATGCTTATTTTGTAAGTATTTAAGCCCTCCTCTTTATACTCAGTATTTTCAGAAGGGTCAGTCTTATTTAACTATGTATAGTTCCATATAAGTGAAATCAGACTAGAATTCATTTCATTCCATTGCAAATGCGTACAGAGCTTTTGTTGTGGATTATACTTTTACTGCCTTCTGATACTGAAAACCAGATACATACAACAATGTGACAGAAGATGAAGAGTATGTTTTCTTTGCAGAGCTTTGAAAAAAATTCACTTAAACTCTTATTCCTGAATAGAGTAAGCCTAAAATTCGATTTATTTTTGGAGGGTGGGGTAGGGTGAGGTGGGGGGAATGTCTGCATTTGTTTCATGGCCTAATGATTGGCTTATACGTATTACATTGAATTACTGATATTGAAATTTTGTTTTTTGCCTAATCTTTAAAATTTTTTTTTGAATTTTTTAATTGATTTTAGAGAGAGGCAGGGAGAAGGAGAAAGAAAGAGAGAGACATCAATGTGAGAGAGAAACATTGATCTGTTGCCTCCCGTGTGCACCCTGACTGGGGATTGAACTTGAAACCTGGGTACGTGCCCTGACCGGGAATTGAACTGGCAACTTCTTGGTGCATGAGATACTCAACCAACTGAGCCACAGCAGGGCTTGCCTAACCTTTTTATTGTCCCATGAACAGGAATGAAAATTTAAAGTACTGCTTGAAGATCAACTGATGTCATTGCAGGAGCAGTATTTTTGTTTCTAGATGACGATATTACTAACCTTTTTAGAATGAAGACATTTGTTTAGCTTCATTTACTTAAGAAAAACACAGATTTTAAAAAGGACTATGACATAAATCATGAACTCAGAGGAATTTTTAGATCTTTACTGTTTAGAAGCAAAAGAAATACAAGTAGACCATCAGGTGAGATCTATACATAATTAGGTTAAAAATAAATTTTGTAGTGTTTTGTGACAGTGGGATTATAAATGTCAAATATCATTGCAAACTTTTAAATATTTCTATGAACCAGTAGCTGGTCTCAAACAAAAGCAAGAAAATCAATTTCCTAAGGGCCATTTGCCTTTTATTAAAAATTTGAGATATGATTCACATACCATACAGTTCACTCCTCTAAAGGATATATTTCATTGGTTTTTTAGTATATTTACAGCATTGTGCAACCATTACCACTATCTAATTCCAGAATATTTTCATCACCCCCCAAAAAACTTCATACCCATTAGCAGTCAGTTCCCATTCTCCCTTTTCCCCAACCCCAGGCAACCATTAATTTATTTTGTCTCTTATGAATGTGCCTGTTCTGGATGTTTTAGAAAAAAAATTGAATCACAAAATATGTGGCTTTTGGTGTCTGACTTCTTTCACTTAGCCTCATATTTTCAAGATTGATTGATGTGGTAGCATGCATCAGTATCCTTTTTATGGCTGAATAATCTGTTGCGTGGACATACCACATTTTGTTTATTCTTCATCAATTGATGGACATTTTGGTTGTTTTTTGCTGTGATGAGTAATGCTGTGAACATTTGTGCGCAAATTTCTTGTATAAACATAAATTTTAAGTTTTCTTGGGTATATACAGGATGGGGCAAAGGCTTACAGTTGTTCATATGGAAAATAATACAATAATTAAGAAATAGTAATGCAAGAATGAACTCTGTTTCACGTACTCACAACTGTATACCTATTGCCCAACCCTGTATCTAAGAGTAGAATTGCTGGATCATATGGTAACTATATTTAGCTTTTTGAGAAACTGCCAGACTGTTTTTCAAAGTGGCTGCACCATTTTACATTCCCACCAGCAGCGTATGAGAATTCCATTTTCCCCACGTCTGCAGTGACACTTGTCGTTCACCATCTTTTTTGTTTTAGCAATCTTCGTGTGCGTGAAGGGGTACCTCATTATGGTTTTGATTTGCATTTCTCTGATGACTAATGATGTTGCACATCTTTCCTGTACTTATTGGCCATTTGTATATCTTTTTTTTTTTTTTTGAGAAATGTCTGTTCAGATTCTTTGCCTATTTTTTTAAAAAAAATATTTTTTTATTGATTTCAGAGAGGAAGGGAGCAGGAGAGAGAGCTAGAAACATCAATGATGAGAGAGAATCATTGATTGGCTGCCTCCTGCATGCCCCCCACTGGGGATCAAGCATGCAACCGGGGCATGTGCCCTTGACTGGAATCGAACCTGGGACCCTTCAGTCTGCAGGCTGATGCTATAGCCACTCAGCCAAACCAAGGAGGGCTTTGCCTATTTTTTAATTGGGTTTTTATCTTTGTGTTGTTGAATTATAGGAGTTTTTTATACAATATGGATACTAACTCTATTGGATATATGATTTGCAAATATTTTCTCCTATGTGTTTGTCTATTTTCTTGATAGTGTCATTTGAAGCATAAAGGCTTTTGATTTTAAGTCTCATTTATCTTTTTTTCCCTTTGGTTCCGTATGCTGTTGGTATCATATCTTAGAAATCATTGCTTCATCCAAGGTCACAAAAATTTATGACTTTTTTTTTCTAACAGTTTTTTACGTTTAGCTCTTATATTTAAATCTTTGATCCATTTAAGTTTATTTTTATATGGGTGTGAAGTAGGGTCCAATTTTATTCTTTTGCATGTGGATATCTTTTGCATGTCCCAGTATCATTTGTTGAAAAGACTATTTCTTCATCAAATTTTCTTGCCACCTTTGCTGAAAAACAGTTGTCCATAAATACATGTGTTTGTTTTTGGACTCTAAATTCTGTCCTTATACCAGTACCACATTATCTTGTTTACTGTAGTATTGTATTAAGTTTTGAAATCGACAAGTGTGAGTCCTCCAACTTTGTTCTCTTTCAAGATTGTTTTGGCTATTCTGGTTGCCTTACATTTCCATAGGAATTTTAGATCAGCTTATAAATTTCTGCAAAAAAGAGCCATGGCGGGGTGGGGGTGTGTGTGGTTGAAATTTACAGCTTAAAATCTTAGAATGTTATGGCTGAGAAGGACTATGGAATTCATGTAGTTCAACACATTTACTTTAGTAATAAATGACGGGGCCAGTGGAAAAGAAGGGATTTGCTTGAGAGCCAAATAGCCAGTTAGAGAAAGAGTTGGAATTGGAACCCAGCCTTTCATAGTCCATTTATTCAATACTAAATGAATAAATCTAGAGTCCTTACAGAATCCAGTCATTCAATACAATATGTGTTGAACTAAATGAGTTCTACAGTCCCTCTCAGTCATAACATTCTGAGATTTTAAGCTATAAATTTCAGCTTCTTTTTCCTGCACTGCTTTTTTTCAATTGCTTAGTTTATGTTCACTTTGATTAAAATAATATGTTCTGTTATCTTGTCTAAGAATGGCACCTGGCAAACCATTACTTAGGACGATAGCATGCTGAAAGATTGATGTCCATTCTGTATGGTGGGGGGAGAAAAGGTATAAGTCACGCTCTACATTGTTTGTGTGTGTGTGTGTGTGTGTGTGTGTGTGTGTGTGTGTGTGTGTTTGGTTGTAAGGTTCTAGATTTTTATCACAAGGTTATTGTCCTTTTAATATTGATGAATTGCCCTAGCTGGTTTTGCTCAGTGGTTAGAGCGTGGCCTGTGGCCTGAAGGGTCCCAGGTTTGACTCCAGGCAAGGGCACGTACCTCGGTTGCAGGCTCGATCCCCAGTCTGGGCAAGTGTGGGAGGCATCCAATCGATGTGTCTCTCTCACATCGCTGTAGCTCTCTTTCTGTCTCTCCCCCTCCCTTGCACTCTCTCTAAAAAAAATTCAGTGATAAAAATATCCTTGGGTGAGGATTAACAAAAATTAGTTGCAGTGTGGAATCTAAAAAATAAATAAACATCGATGAGTTGATCATCACTTAAGTCAAAGGATGTACATGGGGGTTAGTAACTCCGTGATTGAGAGGTTGGTTGGTTGTTGGCTTGTTTGGGTGGTGGGGGTCCCCTTTCGCCTGGCCCCCTTTTTTATTCAACCATTCAGTAGCGGTAGAATGAGTGCATAAGTGACGATGCAGCGGAACTAGAGAAGGAGCACTCAGGTCTGCCTCCCTGGGCAGGGGCCAAGGAAAGGTTTTTTCCCTTAACCACCTCAATTGTGTTTATGAGAAACATACCGCAAATTACTAAAATAAGTTAAAAACCCGGGCTTCGCTGGACGTCAGGGTATCTTTGCTTCTCTCTCCGATTCTTCTCCTCCCCACCATCACACACACAGCTCTATTTTTTGGTCTTTTCATTTCAGTACCTCGTTCGTTTTAGTTATTGAAGTCAAAATGTGATTTCAAGGTGCAAAATAGGAGTTTGGAGAGTTTACATCTCTCTTCACCGTAGTGGAAGAGAACCAAAGGTGTATGTGCTGCTTTTGTGAAGTTGTTGATGGACTCCACGGATGCTACGCGAATGTTAAGTGATCATCTCAAGTGGAGGATATACAGAGGACTCATAAGGACTTCCTACATCATTTTTTGAGGTTGTGTTGATTTTCGTGTTCAGGATCCAATTTATTGTATGTATTTCCATGTTTTCTGACACAATTGCTATACTTTTTAAAAAGGTACTACTAAACTATGTTCAGAACTAGTGAAATCCTTCAAACTAATCTCTGTGGGAAGCTGTTTGATCCCAGCAGTGCTGCTGTTGTCCTTGTTTCATTTCTTTTTTTTTTTATTAATTAAATCTTTATTGTTCAGATTATTACAGTTGTTCCTCTTTTTTCCCCCCGTAGCTCCCCTCCACCCAGTTCCCACCCCCCCCTCTGCCCTTACCCCCCCCCCCACTGTCCTCATCCATAGGTGTACGATTTTTGTCCAGTCTCTTCCCGCACCCCCCACACCCCTTTCCCCCCCGAGAATAGTCAGTCCACTCCCTTTCTATGCCTTTGATTCTATTATATTCACCAGTTTATTCTGTTCATCAGATTTTTTATTCTTAGATTCACTTGTTGATAGATGTGTATTTGTTGTTCATAATTTGTATCTTTACCTTTTTCTTCTTCTTCCTCTTCTTAAAGGATACCTTTCAGCATTTCATATAATACTGGTTTAGTGGTGATGAACTCCTTTAGCTTTTTCTTATCTGTGAAGCTCTTTATCTGACCTTCAATTCTGAATGATAGCTTTGCTGGGTAAAGTCATCTTGGTTGTAGGTTCTTGGTATTCATCACTTTGAATATTTCTTGCCACTCCCTTCTGGCCTGCATAGTTTCTGTTGAGAAATCAGCTGACAGTCGTATGGGTACTCCCTTGTAGGTAACTGACTTTTTTTCTCTTGCTGCTTTTAAGATTCTCTCTTTGTCTTTTGCTCTTGGCATTTTAATGATGATGTGTCTTGGTGTGGTCCTCTTTGGATTCCTTTATTTGGGGTTCTCTACGCTTCCTGGACTTGGAAGTCTATTTCTTTCACCAGGTAGGGGAAGTTTTCTGTCATTATTTCTTCAAATAGGTTTTCAATATCTTGCTCTCTCTCTTCTTCTGGCACCCCCATAATTCGGATGTTGGTGCGCTTGAAGTTGTCCCAGAGGCTCCTTACACTATCTTCATATTTTTGGATTCTTTTTTCTTTTTGTTTTTCCGGTTGGGTGTTTTTTGCTTCTTGTATTTCAAATCTTTGACTTGATTCTTGCGATCCTCTAGTCTGCTGTTGGAACTCTGTATAATATTCTTTATTTCAGTCAGTGTATGCTATAATTCCTAGTTGGTCCTATTTTCATAACCTCCTAGGGGCACACGTATATCCTTAAGGGGCCTAATGTAAATTATTGGATCGATTCAAGAAAATTTATGTCAAACTTACAAAGAGGTATTGAACTCTAAATACCAAAGTATAGATTCAATCATATTAAGTATCTTGTACTCATATTCAGTAGTTTGGATTATGGTTATACTGCGGAAGTAAAGAG
>NW_005871511.1:600382-611014 GCF_000147115.1 Myotis lucifugus
GGGCCTTCTTTTGGAAGTTCTGGGTCTCTCTGACCCAGCTGTAGTTTGTTAGGTAATTTTCAGATTGCAAAGGGCCAGGCCTTTCATATGCAAAAGCCTCTGCGCACAGCTTGGGTGGGGCGGCGTCTAGGGATCAACAGGGCAGAGCAAACAGCTATGGCTGATCCTCAGTCCTACTCTAAGAGCCCCTAAGAGGCCCCACGTCTCAGTGTCCCGGTAATCGCTGCAAGCACCTCTGAGAGAAAACCGCCCTCGAGTTCCGACCAAAGCCAGACAGTCCAGTTTCTCCCTGTATGAGTCTGGGTCCCCAGAGACTCTCCTGGAACTGGATTTTAGAGCAGTCGGGAGCTTGAGACTCCCTCCTGATTGAAAAAGACAACCGCGTCCTCAGTTGCCAGCCCTTTCCACGTGCGCCTCCCTACCTCTGCACTTTACTTCTGCACCTCCTCTGAGTCTCAGTGTGCTTTTCTCTTTCCTTCTAGTTGTAGACTTTCCACTCAGCCAGCCTTCCTGTGGTTCTGGATGATGTCCGTTTTGTCTTTTAGTTGTATTTTTGAAGTGGTTGTGCGAGGCAGCAATTTCTGGTATTTACCTATGCCGCCATCTTGGTTTCTCTGTTTCATTTCTTTTCACATTCATTTACCAAGTATATGAGAAAGATCAATTACTTTTATTTTATTTGAAAAATATATTTTTATTGATTTTAGAGAGGAAGGGAGGGGGAGAGAGATGGAAACATCAATATGAGAGAGAATCATTGATTGGCCGCCACCTGCACGCCCCCCACTGGGGATCAAGCCCGCAACCCAGGCATGTGCCCTGACTGGGAATCAAACTGTGACCTCCTGGTTCATAGGTTGACGCTCAACCACTGAGCCACGCTGACGGGGGCAGGATCTCTCTTCTTTAAGGCTGCATAATATTCCATTGGATGGATATACCACATTTTCTAGATCTGTTCATTTATTGGTGTACATTTGGGTTGCTCCTACCACTTGGCTATTGTGAATCATGCTGTGATGAACATGGGTGTGCAAATATCTCTTTGAGATCCTTTCAATTCTTTTGGATGTATATCCAGTGGAGTTGTTGGGTCATATGGTAACTCTGTTTTTAATATTTTGAGGAACACCCAACTGTTTTCCATAGTGGCTGCACATCCCCATGGCTCGTTGAGCGCTTCCACAAGATGCTCCAGGCTCCTCCTTGTATTTTCCCCACCAGTCCTGGCTCACTTTAGTGGAGAACAGAATTAGAACCAAGATCTGGGTGCGAGTTTGTGCTCATGGCCACTGTACTATCATTGCTACTAGTCCTCTCTGTGGGCAATGTGAAAATATACACATCTATGCTTGTTCCCTCATCTATGTGCACGACAAGCCACAAGTTCACACTCATCTCCAATTCCTCTTCTGCTCCATAAGCCTTATTCTGTCTTCCCCCTTTCCATATTTTACTTCCTGTATAGTGAAAGACAGGCTCCTATAACCTTCAGTATACTCGCTCTCTTGTTCACTCCCTGTGATTAACCAATCTCATGACCCTGGGGTTGGCTGCAAGGACTGAGTTTCCTCCCATTCCTCAGTCCATGGCAGCACCTGCCAACTGAACCCCAGAGCAGGTTAAAGAAGGCACCACTACCTCAGAGGGCGGTGCCACGGTAGCTCAGAGGGCGGTGCCACGGTAGCTCAGGGCGGTGCCACGGGAGCTCAGAGGGCGGTGCCATGCTAGCTCAGGGTGGTGCCATGGTAGCTCAGAGGGCAGTGCCACGGTAGCTCAGAGGGCGGTGCCACGGTAGCTCAGGGCGGTGCCACAGTAGCTCAGGGCGGTGCCACGGTAGATGGTTCCTTCCAGCTTACCTGGTCTAGCAGTAGTGGGAAAAAAACAACTCAGGTTCCAAAGGTTTCTACTTTGGGACTGTATAGTCTTGGGGTATTTGTCTTGGTTATTTTATTACCACATTTTCCTCAGTACTTCCTCCTTTATAGTTAAGGCAGACAAAGTAACCATCACAGTGGAGTGGGGTTAATGGAGGAGGGAATCAAAAGGAAGGGGGGAGGGGAACCAGTCTGGAGGGGAGGAATGGGGGTGGCGGGAGGGTACCACACAGTTGCGATGGCCTCTAAGCTAAGACACACTCGCAGGTAAGAATCTCAAGTTCTGTGTTGTTTTGTAACCGTCCTTGCAGAAAACCTTGCCTGTCAGTTCATCTGGATCAGCCACCCCCTTACGTCTTGAGTTTTAGGAGTGTCAGGACCAAGTTCACTGTATTGAGTGCTGAGGTGTTCTTTTATTAAACAGCCAGTTATTCTCCAGTCGTAACCATTTGTAGTGGGAGGAATAATATCATTTGCCCCTGGACAGATGATTCCTTACTCAGGATGGAGTCCAGTTATGTAACAAATGTGGGAGCCTGGATACTTATTGGAACTCATTCCTACATGTGGGAACATGGGGTCTGTGGCCATTATTGGTGTTTTAGAGATTCGGTTCACCTAATGGACTAAATTGCTCAAGTGCTTTTTTTACTAAGAAATAACAGCCCCCAGCAATAGTAGCCGACACTGAGTATCTTCTGTGTATCCGTTACTGAGCCAAGTACCTTACACACGTTGTCTCCCCAATCATAATGATCCTGGGCAGATGGGCCCTGCTATCCCCCATCTTACGGATGGGGGTGCGGGAGCCTCCCGTGTGTTGTTCGTCCTCCAGGCCCCTCACGTGATAGGCGCTGCAGTGCCTGGTTCCGGTATATTATCAGAGGCCTTTCGTTTTGAGCAGAAGAAACCACCTCTGGCTGACTCAGGGGAGAGGGAGTCACTACTCCCTCTAGAAATCCTAGAGTTCTAGGTTTAAAATAAGAGCATTTTACTGGGCCATAGAGATGGTTGCCAAAAAAGGTCATGACTTGAGGCCAAGTGACTAATAGACTAATGGACTCTAATTACACTAACCCCAAGTAGCTCTGGGGACCCGGGCAGCCAGCCCAACAGCCTTCCCAGGCACCATGCAGGTGTGAGTCCGCTGCCACGCAGGTCTCAACATACAAGGTCATGAGGGAAATCGGGCGTTGGCCCGGCCTTTGTGACATGCCGACTCTGGCTGGAGGTCAGTCTCGCCAGGATGACACAGAATTCGGCCCAGAAACTTGAGGGGCTTTTTCCACAAGGTAGAGGAATAGATCCTGGCAGCAGGGACGCCACCGATGCCCACTCTCCAGACGGTGCAGTAAGGAGCACGGGCTCCAGAGTCAAGGGCGTCACAGGCCAAGGCCACTGTGTGTGGACCGGACACCTCCCTCGTATCAGCACCTCAGACACAGGGATGTTAATGGCACCACTTCCCAGGGTCCCATGAGGGTTACATGACGGGAACCACACAAAGCACTTGGAGTGCCTGGCACATGGTAAGCACCTCCAAACGTGTACACAGCTCTTCGGTGGTGCTTTCACATGCATGGCCGCATTCCCTCTACTACCGTCCCGAAGGCGGTGTGTGGCCCTCCGGTGCTACACGTGGAGAAACGGGCTTTGGGAGGTCTGAGTGATCCACAAACAGGCGCTTCAATATTTATCCTTTTAGCTCCTCAAAGTAATTTCTGCTGTATTATTCATAATTTCTTCTGACGAGGGGGATTCACACCATGACCTAATGTGGACCTAAGACATTTTTAAGACATTCTCTAGGACAGTTTAAATGCAGCAGAATTTGTGGTTTGGTCAAAGGGATAGCATGAATCTGGAGATACTGAGTCTATTCTTGTCTTCCCTGCTGATTTTATGCTCTTCTCATAGAATTACAGAAAACAGGCATCCCTTGGCTGAAAATGAGAAAATTCACAGGCTGGACCATACTCATCCAGGAATGCTTATATATTGTTTCCAAAAAGCCATCTAGCACTTTCCCATAAAATACGGATAAGAGGTAGGGCGGGGGGCTGTGTTAGGATTCAGTCCAGTGGGTTCCTAAAGGTGGCTCATTGAGGGGCACGCGTTACTCGGATTTAGCAGGCTCTGTCCTCATCTCACCCTGCTTGACACGTTGGTAAGATTTCTGGTTGAGGAGGGTGGTGGCGGGCTGAGGAAAGATGCAAATGACCTGCCACTGGAAGAGGGAGC
Source organism: Myotis lucifugus (assembly GCF_000147115.1). Classification (NCBI taxonomy): domain Eukaryota; kingdom Metazoa; phylum Chordata; class Mammalia; order Chiroptera; family Vespertilionidae; genus Myotis; species Myotis lucifugus. The sequence continues at coordinate 604,501 of NW_005871511.1, forward strand.
TCCTGTGCAAGACGACAGAATTGGAACCCACAGGGATCCTGACAAGTTTGGACAACGGGCGAAATCCAAGAAATGACATTTCACCTGTCCTTCTAAATCAATGACACAGTATGTGATGGGGAGGAAAATCCTAGAGTTCTAGGTTTAAAATAAGAGCATTTTACTGGGCCATAGAGATGGTTGCCAAAAAAGATCATGACTTGAGGCCACGTGACTAATAGACTAATGGACTCTAATGACTAGTAGACTGTTTATCATGGAGACGGTGATGGTCCTGTCTCATTCAGGTAAGCCCCCCTCAGAGCCCTTCATTCAGTAAACATTCCCCCCACACATACCTTCTTCTTTTCTTTTTACTTTTCCCTCTGATAAGCAATACACATTATAGAAAATTTACAAACATAAAGAAACAGGACCAAGCCCTATACTGAATGGAGTCCTTTTATCATTTTGGCCTATTTTCATCTTTTTTTTTTCCCCAATGAAATGTACATGTAATTGATATACTTTTTCGTTGTGCCTTTAGAGAAAATATCCCCATGTTTATAAACATCTCTTAATGGCTACAAATAGCCCATCATATGGGTGTATCATTAGTTATTTAGCTCCTTCCAATTGTTGGATGGATTCTCATTCTTCCTGTAATCTGAAATGCAGACGGATTTATTCACAAAGCCACACAGCATGGTTATATTAATGCGAGCACATAACAAAACAGCCAACATACCGCTTTTTAGGGACATTAGTGTCTGAATGAGGTCCAGAGGAGAGGAGCCGGCTTGGCGAATGACCTGGAAACCACAGCAAACAGGACTAAGGACAGGTAGGGGTAGCCATAGGGCTTACGTTTGGAAAAAGAAGGCACCCACAGCTCGCTGAAAGCAGCCAGAAGCTGAGTCGCAGGTAAGTCCCAGGGTTCCTCAGGGTCCCAGGAGCGGCTTGGCTTTATGTATTCCATGCGCAGAAAACCTTTCTTTGGAGAAGAGGAGTGAAATCAACATTCAACAACTAAATGAGAACATCAATAGCCTGATCCAACCCCCAAACGTAACTGTTCCAAGAATTTGCTTCCAGTGCCAGCATTTTATATGTGAGTCATCTACTGGTGGGTTTATCTTTTCTCCTTTTGCTACCTCCTCCCCCGCCCCCACCCACCCCAAGATTTCTCTCAAAATTGTGAGACCACATTTGACCCTGACCATCCCAGTGGAGCCAGAACAATTAAGATTTATTAGAACGGTCACTCTTTCCATGACCTTGTTACTAGTAATTATTAAAAATATGTTTCATGGTGGGAACAGCGAGGCTATTGAGTGTGACAACTACAAAACTCCCCCCCAGACAATGGCCTCCAGCTGCCATTCTGAGAAGCACCAAACGCTTAAGTCTTAGGTGAGTTCTTCATTCCGTCATTTTAGTTTCCCGGAAAGTGAGACCAAAGCATATTTTGCTCCCAAGTGCTCAGAAAGGGCTACCTTCCGCTGGCGGTCTGTGGAAATCAATGAAGGACAACGGCCATAGATGACAGGCCAACCATAGAGCATGTTATACACCATGTGCTACACTAGGGGGGCAGGGGCAGTGTTTCCAGTTAGTTGCTGAATGAAGAGGACTGGTGTTGAACACTTACCTGTGTGTCACACACTTGCACACGTTGCATTGTCGCTCCTCTAACTGCAGATCTAACAAGTTATTCCCATTTTGTAGATCAAGTGCAGACTCAGAGAGGCACCAGTAATTAGGAGCTGTAGCCGGGTACGAATCCAGATTTCCGAGTATTCCAAAGTCCACACTGGGATGAAAGACGTCACAGGAGTGACTATGGTTGTAGGCCTACCCCACTGCAGCAACACAGGTATTTCAGGAAAGAGGAGGGAATCAGTTGTATGGCTGCAAAGGATGTGAAGACATTTATAAAACAAGACCGGCATTTTTTTTTTTTCTGTCCTTCAGAGATGGAAGCCTTCATGAGGCTCTGTCCGTTGCATTGAAACTTCAGGGCTTCAGCTTGCTCTCCTCATCACCATTTCCAAATAGAAACCGTGGTCACCCCAGTTAAAGCTGGTGTTTAACCGGAACCACGTGATGTCTCCCCCGTTCTAACGCTGGTGCAGCGAGCTGCTGCTTCTGTCCCCCTTGGAGCATTTTTCTGCTGTTGGTGCTGCCATTGGAGATCTCCGCCTTTGAAATAAAGCAGGGGAAGGACTAGTGTCAAATGCAAATTCAGAAACCAAGGCAAACCTATGACCTCAGCCGAGGAGAGATCACAAAATGCGTAGTGGGCCTTTGGAATGGCTGACCTCCACTTCTAGTTCCCTCCTGGCTGTGAACAGCTGTGAAGGCACCAACAGCTAAGGAAGATAGGGAACTGGACACCGGGTTTTTATACCACAGACACTGGGCAAGGCGCTTCATCACTGCACTTCCTGCAACAGCAAGTCTGATTAACAGAACATCCATGAATAGAGAGTTGATGATAGTCTATCCAGGCTGGAATATGTTGCATCTATTTAAAAAAAATAATTTTGATTGCCAGATTGATGCTCTATATTGACCTGGAAGTATATAATATGTATGCATATTTTTTTTCCATCACCGTTTATCCCCCATATATCCTCTTCCACATCCCCCCACCCCCCTCCTCCCACCATAGTCACACCACGCTGTTGTCTGTGTCCATGATGCTTATAAAACTATAAAACAACAACAACAAAAAAACTAAGTTGCAGAGGAATCTGTAAGGCATGATTCCATTTTTTTTATAACCGTATATGCAAATGGCTGAGGGACGATTTTAACCGAGGCCTGCATGAAAGATGAACAATGCCCCAGCCTTCAGTTTATGACTTTTACTAGTTCTTTTTGCCTCAGTGAGGACTTAGTCTGAAAGGACACGGTTACAGATGTCACCTCACCTGAAAATGTCCACCTCCCCTTTCCTCGGTGATCCTAGTGCCTGTGTATAACGGAGCTACAGAGAGGAGGAAGGGGAGGGGGAGGGCAGAGGGGAGGGGAGAAAGAGCAGGTGGCAGAGCAGGGGGCCCTTGGCTGTCCTTGGCCTCCCGCTGCCTGCCCAGAATAGACCCTGCCTTTGAAGACAACACAGTGTCATCCAGTCTATGCCACCACATGTCCAATTCAGGATTCATTGCCCTTTAAAAGTTGAAGAGTCCGGACGAGTTCTGACATTCAACATGGCTTCAGGTGCGGAGTTTAAGAACAAGTACACGTGGCTTGGCACTAGTGTTTTGGATCTTGTCCCACCTTAGCCACCCCAAATGGATTGAGAACATGTGAGAGCAAAGGCGCGTCTCCGTGTGGAACGAACACTGACTGGGGATTTGGAAGGCTTGAGACTATTACTTTCTATGGGCTTGGCCAAGTCTCTGCTCCTCTCTGGACCTCAGTTTATGTATCTGTGAAATGGACCTGGGTGGGGTTAGTCTGGATAACTTAGAAGACCCTTTTCAACATGATGATCCTCTCATCCAAGTCAAATATATTGCGGTCCTTAGGGCGTGGCATTCTCTTTTTTAGATCCAAGACACTGTGGGGAATAGGCAAGGAAAGCAAAACCTAGCAAATAAATGCTTTTCTGGGTCCCCCAAGCTCCCATCCTCCACCCAGCCCTCCCCTTCCACACTGCCATTATAACTGAGTGGGTAGGAAACAAATAGTGCATGAATTCAGCCCACTGCTCCCAGTAAAGGGGAAAACTGCATGTAATTTTAGCACTTTCAGCCAACATTTCTTTGTTGGATGGATTACTATAGATCTCCTCAAACCTGAACCGGGGAAAATCTTTCTTGTACAGATGGCTCTTCCCTGCAAGCATCTTCCCACTGAAACCACGTTTTGTTCATAATAAATCCTATATAATAAAAGCCCAGCAACCATAACGGCGTAACGACCAGAATGACCGCTCAACCAGTTGCTAGGAGGTGCATTGACCACCTCTCATTCCCTTCCTGGCCTCCCCCCTCCTCCCAGCCCGCAGGCTCCGATCGCTGGATGGTGAACAGGGAACCACGGGTAACCGGGGTGGGTGGTGGCAGCGGGGCAGGACTGGGGACTGGCGAGGGGAACCGGGGTGGGTGGCAGCGGGGCTGGACTGGAGACTGGTGAGTAGGCAGAACAGCTGACCTCCTTGTCCCTCCCCCTTGCCGCCCACAGGCACCGATCGATTACTGGATGGCGAACAGGGTACCGGGGTTGGTGGTGATGGCTGGTGGTGGCGGGTCAGGACTGGGGACTGGCCAGCGGGCGGAAGATGGCCCTGATTGCAGGCTAGGCCTAGGGACCCTATCCATGCACGATTTCGTGCGCTGGACCTCGAGTTGGTTTTATTAGTGTCAGTGGTGTCCACGTAAAGGCTTCAACCTAACATCTAATCTCAGGAGGTAGTTAGGTGGAGTTATTAAGAACTCACCATCCTGCAGATTTTTGAGAACTCACGCTGGGCTTCAGACAACATTCAATCCCCTTCCTTCTGTGAAATAACCTAAGTAAGGAGATAGCCCTTCGGAAGAGGGGACGTCCTATGAAGAGTGATGGAGTTGATAAAGCTTTGATGCTCTGGACCATCTAACTCCCTATGCTCAGTGTGAAGTAGGGAATAGAATCCAGGGAAGACACAAACATTTGAGGGAAACAAAAATCTATCTACCTATATATTTATCTGTATCTACAGATCTCCTATAGAAATCTCTACTTATAGAAAGAACGAGAATTCCAAAGAATGAAAAGAGAAATGTGAAAGAGGGGCTCTTTCACTGCGAGGAACTAAAGAGAACACCATTTGGAGAAATTGTTTTCTGAAAAATACACTGTGAAGCAACTGAAAGATGCTTTGATTAGAAAAATAACCCTCAGACCAATTCATAGCCTCTGAAATCGCTCCCATCCCATCCACCCGGGAACAACCTATGGCTCTTGAAATAATCTGTGACCAGAACATTAAGAAATAGGAGTAGAAATGAGTCCTGCCTACCACTATGCCTTCTCTAGTCTATTGTCTGTTACCCTCAAGTCACCGCAAAAGTGTGCCTAGTGCAGGTCAGACTCAGGTCCTGAAGGCGGACTCTGTGCAGGGTGCTGGACTAGTGCCTCCAGGGAGAAGGAACTAGGGCCCAGCCCCTGGCATTGAACAGTTGAATGTGTGAGAATACAGGCCCAGCCGTCTCTTAGAGAGATCAGGGCTGTGCTGATTAGATAGATGCCCAAGAGCAGGGTGATGGAGAGAAAGAGGGAAGTGGGGGAGCACTACTGAGCCCCTCCTACTGGCTGGGGAGGTGGGATGGGGCGGGGCCAACCTCAGAAAGAAATGGAGGCGGGGCCTGGATGGCCTCCCAGCAAGTCTAAAGGAGGAACAGGAGGAGGCTTGGCCATGGACTTACCAGAACCTGAGAAAACATTCTCTCCAAACCAACAGCCTTTCTCTGCAGGGGTGGTGCTGGGAGAGTAGCGAGCCGTGTGCAGCCTGGTGGCATGGGTCCGAGCTGGGATTCTGCCCGTGAGCGTGAATTTGGAGCTGAACAGCAGGTGGGCTGCGTTGTGGTGCTAATTCAGCCTCGGTGAGGCCTGTCAGTGGGATTCTCCCCACCGGTGAGCTACCAGGCCACGGGATCTGGCGTCTGAGACATGGCTAACGGGACCCCGACCCTGCCTGTCTACTTGGGTTTTCTCACCTGAATCATGAGAACGACAAGTGGGATAGACTTCTACACCTACCGTTGCCTCCCCAGCAACCACCCCGTTCTAGTAACAGCACCTGGTTTGCCTGTCAGAGATCCTTCCCTCCTGGCTCTCAGGCCATTTGACCGGAAGGGGATTGACCACACCCCCAGCCACAGTGAGGGTTGGGGCTGGGAATGTGACTCCAGCCAGGCCACAGAGGCCCAGGCCCAGGCTCACTGAACCCCTGGGCTGCTGAGCTGGTAGGATCCAATCCCGCAGGGCAGGGGCGGTGGGGGGCGGGGGGGACTGGAGGGGGGGATTGGAGGTGGGGGAGTCCTCATTGCCTCTTTGCCACTTCTTGAGGACAGCCTGCCTGAGAACGGAAGCCAACACAGAAGAAAGGCAAAGGTGGAAACAGTGTGTGTGTGTGTGTGTGTGTGTGTGTAAGAGAGAGAGAGAAGAGAGCATGAGTGTGCAAGCTGATATTGTTTGAGGTCCTCTGAACATCTTATATGAACTGACAAATTCCCCTTTTTTGGTTTATTAGTTTCAGCCGGTTTGGGCTGATGTTTTGAGAACTTGCAGGAGAAGAGTTCTAAAGAGCGCCCACCCCACAGACCGAACGAAAGGCTGTGAGAGCCGCACACGTTTTCCCTCTTCTCTCCACCCGAGCTTCTCTGGCCCGCAGGGTGGGGGTGGGGGCAGGGCATCACGTAGGAGCGAGGAGCCTGTGGAAAGCAAAACACCACATACCGGGTCGCTCAATGGTCTTCAGTCCACTGTTCTCTCCAATCAAAGTTCTTTGGGAAATTCTGAGTGAAAATGTTGCCAAACCAGA
>NW_005871511.1:611293-612488 GCF_000147115.1 Myotis lucifugus
CACCCCTGTGCCCCCCCCCCTCCCCCAGGCACGGGAACTGCACCTGCCATGGCCCTTCTGCCCTGCGAGGCCCCATAGTCACAGGTTCTGGGGATGCGGGCGTGCACATCTCAGGGGGCCCTGTCCCGCCCGCCGCAGAGACGGGGTGCAGGGCCCCTAGAGCTCCCTGGAGACTCTGGGTCGGGTTGAGTTGGGTCTGAAAGCCCCAGAGGAGGGGGAGAGGCATCCAGGAGGCCTGGGCTTGGCGGGGCCCGGGGAGGTGCCCAACGCTGCTAAATACATCTCCTGTTAGTGGTCCTTTAGTGTTTTTTTAAAAAAATATGTTTTTAATGACTTTTAGAGAGATAAGAAGGGAGAGAGATAGACATTCTGAGGAGAGAGAAACATTAACCGGCTGCCTCCTGCACGGCCCCCACCGGAGAACCAGCCGCAACCCAGGTGTGCCCGACTGGGAACTGAACCGGGACCTCTTGGCGCATGGGATGATGCTCAACCACTGAGTCAAATGTCTTTGGCCTCTTGTTACTGTTTCCATCTGGTGATTATCGGGATCTTTATGAGCTTTCCAAATTAGCATCGACTGATTTTCTTTTTCAGACTGATGCATCTTCTCAAAACACTGTTTTAATGTTCAAGACAGCAAGAAAGCTTCCTACAGCGTGCTAGATGTTGTGAGGGCTTGGACATAGGCACCTCCTGAGGGTGAGGGGGATTCCTGACCTATGCGTGGTGTCTATAGTAACAGCTTAGTCACCAGGAGAACTTAGACGTGGCTTTCTGTTTGCCTGCCAATCATGAATCCGCCAGCAGCGACGTGATCGGTCAAGGGATCATTGCTGATTATTTCTATGCCAGGAACAAAAGGTATTAACATGCTCCCACGCCACCGCCCACACAAGAGAGGATCCTTTCCTGTGTGGGCACTTCTGGGCCTGGGCGGCTGGTGTGCTAATAATGATGGGGGCAGAACTGCAGAATTTTAAGAGCAAAGAAAACAGACTGAGTTATTTCCAAAAGGGCAGAGATCTGTGTGCAAGAGATAAAGGGTAGATCCTGAAATGGGAAGATCTGAGAGAAAGGGCAAAGGCCACTGTGGTAACCGTGGTCCCAGCCTCCCTCCCCTCCTCCCCCCTTCTCCCTCCCTCCTCCCCCATACTGCCCTCCCCTCCTCCCTCTTCTCCCTCCCTCCTCCCCC
>NW_005871511.1:612936-613914 GCF_000147115.1 Myotis lucifugus
GGCACAAGGCAGCAAGTGGTCCACCGTAAACAGGGGCTGATGGGTGTGCGTCTCCATCTGCGAGCAAGGCTGGCCCTCCCTCTCCCTCCTGACAGCCCCCCCAGGGACTGGGTCACAGCGCACAAAGCATGTGGGATTTGTTGTCAGAACAGGTCTGGGGCACCCCGTGTCTCATTTCCATGGGACCCTGAGGGCATAACCCACACTAAGCTCCCGGTTTCCTCGTCTATAAAACGGGGATCCTGCCATATTTCATCGATGCCAAGAAGCACATTTTCCCACCTCGGAAATCGGGCTGAGTCTTAAAATTGTTTGCATGTCAACATTTGCCAAGTAGCAAAAAGATTTGACAAGTTGCATCTCCCCTTTCTTAGTGGTATATAAAATAACGGTGTGGCCCTGGCCAGTGTCACTCAGTGGGTTGGGTGTTGTCCCATGTACCAGGAGGTTGCTGGTTGGATTCCCGGTCAGGGCACATGCCTGGGTTGTGGGCTCCATCCCCCGTCGTGGGTGGGGGGCAGTGTAGGAGGCAGCTGATCAGTGCTGCACTCTCACATCAATGTTTCTCTCTCTCTCTCCTTTTCCCTCTCTCTAAAAATCAGTAACCTATTCTTTAAAAACAACCCACAAAAACAGTGTGTCTTAGAGTTGATGGACAAAGGTAGCGTTTACCTCTGTGGGGTAGAAATCACGTGTTTGTGACAGAAGAAGAACGCATCTGTCATGTCAGCCCCGTGCAGTCAGCCGGGGCTCCTGGTGGTCGGGCAGAGGCCATGACCTACCTGAAGTCAGTTTTAAGTCGTGGAACCAGCCTGAGGACCGAGCCCACTACATGCTCTTCCCCCACGTGCTGAGCCCTGTGCGGCTTGGGGGCTTCTTGCCAATGCTGTCATCCTGCAGGGCCCAGCCCCCCGCCCCTGAGCTAATCCCTCTTTTCCTTTTCCTCCTGCTGGAGGCGGGGAAGGAACCTGGAGGGAG
>NW_005871511.1:614555-617390 GCF_000147115.1 Myotis lucifugus
TTTGAATGGCATCTCAAGACCATTAGAGCCAGGTGGTCTGACAGGTGGGGAAAACAGAGGCCCCCAGCAGAAGAGGTGGCTCGCCCAGGTCACACAGTGAGTGGACAGGGCCGGGACCCACGCAGACCCCTGCCTTCCCAGCTGCCACCTGCCCAGCTCTGCAAAGCTGGTGCAGCTGGTCAGAGGTCCTGGCAGGAGGAGCGGGGACAGGGCAACACCTGCCCTAAGTTCATGAGGCGCCTCCTCAGTGGGTCCCCCGGCTCCTGACCGACTCTACCTCCTGTCGGTGTCACCTCAGCTGAAGGTGGCACCCGTCCTTTGCAGATGGCAGGTGCAGAGGAGCCACCGGTTGGAAGGTTGCCCTAATCCTGCTCCCCCTGCTCTAATTCCCTGCAAATAATCTTCCCAGGCTGGCCTTAGCCTACTTACCCGGGGCTGGAAGGCACAGGAGGTAAGCCACTCAGCTTAACGACAGAGCGCCAGGCTCCGAACCCACAGCGTGTCATAGCACAAACCTCCTGCAAGGGTGGCTGCTGGTCCTCGGTCCGCAGGCCTGGAGCCCCAGGCCACACAGCCGAGGAATTTGAATTCTGACACTGCAGGCCTCCACTGCCAGGCGTCAATTATTTAGGAGGCCCCGCTTGTGCCTTCCTGGGGCTGTGCTAATGATGAGTGACTGCCTGGCCGCAGCCCCTGCGGGGAAGGCCCGGCTGGTCTCCCTGAAATGACAGTTGGAGCGGGCAGGCTCATCACCACCACGAGGCGTATGTGTGAACAAGTCAGTGTGGCTTGGAGGCCAGCGTGTGGGGGCTGGGTGGCTGGGCCACTGCAGCAGAAGAGCTGACTCCATTCCTCAGAGGCTTGAGGAGATGCCCTTTGTCCCACAAACACAGACAAAGCACCTACTATGCTCCAGGCACTGTTGCAAGTGGCTCATCAATGTCAGTTCTCACAGCAACCCACACTGTACAGTGGCTGTCGAATGTCGCTCCACGGGCAGCCCTGGGAAGTGGTCATGGCCCCTCCCGCGAAAGATGCAGGCTGGAATATCAGCCCCTGGAGTGTCAGGCCCAGAGGCAACGGAGCCAGAAGCAAAGTCCTGATAAAGCTCCCGGGACCTCAGGGGAAGAGGGCCTTCCATTTGATTTATTGGTTTAATTAATGCAAGCTTTTTTTGTTTAGCTTTATTTTATTCGCTTGCTTGTCTATTGTCTGTGTATTCATGCTACAAAGTCAATTCCAGCCTTGGCTGGTTGCTCAGTGGTTAGAGTGTCGGCCCTCGGACTGAAGGGTCGGGGATTCAATTCCCTGAGGGCACTGAGTGATCGGGGTTGGTGCCAGCAGGGAGTGCGAGTGGGGCGGTTCCACCAGCGGTGTGAGCAGCAGCTGCTGCCCCGATTGCCCCTCAGGAGCAGGGGGATGTGCAGAAGCCCTTAGGGGCGATCAGGGCTGGCAGCTGCCGCTCGCACCTGCTGACGGCGCTGAGCAATTGGACTGGTGCCAGAATACCAGCAGTGGGTGTGAGCGGTGGCTCCGGTGCCTGCTGGCCACGGGTGCGAGTGCGGCCAGCACCAGCAGCAGTTGCGAGCGCTGGGGTGGGACCGTTTTTTGTGCGGGAGAAAGAATTTTCAGTAACCAATAGCGTCCCCCTGATGACAGCGACGGGCGCCCCACCTTGGTCTGGCGCCCCCACTCACCTGCTCTACCAGGGAGAGGCCACCTGTAGGTGCTCCAGTCAACAGCCCCAGCTGGGCTCACAGGTGACGGCAGTGCCAACGGCTGGTCCCAACAGTGTCCAATTTGGACGTGCCTGTGGGAGGAGCATTCCGGAGCTACTCTACGATGGCACCTCCAGCAGAGACTGTGCAGGCGAGCCCAGGCGATCCTGAGAACCAGGAGAGAGGCGTGTGGGGAGCGGTGCTGATATAGAAGGGGGGGGTGGCACATGCCTGTGATAAAGCAGCACGCATGTGAAAGCATGCGTGTTATATGTGGACATGCATGAAGAGGGGCTTGGAAGATGATCACCAAACTGCTAATGATGGCTACCTCAGGGCCGTGACATCCAGGTGACCTTCACTCCCTTCTTTATATCTTAATGGATTGTTCAGGTTCTTTGCAAGGAGTATATATTACTTATATAATTACACACAATAAACAAGGTTACTGGAGAGTGGAGTGGGAGAAAAATAACAAATTAAGTGCAAGGGAATAGCCTTAACGGTGATCATAGCTATTTTCTTTAGGTGGTGGAATTAAAAGGACGTACGTTTCCATCACCGGCTTCTATCCGGGCTCAGGCTATGCTAGTCTATCAGGGAACTTGCCTGATGCTGGAAGGCTAGCATGTCACTCAGGGCTCCTATTTGCAACAGAAACGAATCTGGCTGATTGAAGCAGAAGAGAGCTTTATTAAAAGGTCAGTGGGCATCTATTCATGATAAAAGCTCCCAGCGAACAAGGAATAAGTGTGAACTCCTCACCTTAACAAAGAGCATTCATTATATTTAATGGTGAGAGACTGGCCACTTTCCCCCAAAGACTGGCTGGGGAAAGACAAGGATGTCTGCTCTCGCCGCTCCTAGTCAGCATCCCAGTCCGCGCAATAAGGCCAGACAGAGAAGTACGAGCACAAGGAGAGGGGAGGAATAGAACTGCAGGCAACGTGATCGCCTCCGTAGAAAAGTCCAAAGAATTTACAAAGACACGATTGGATCTAGCAAACGAGATGAGCTAGAACGCAGGATAGCAGGCTAATCTCCTGCAATTTGTTTATCGACCGGATTGAATCTTTAGATGCTAACGATGCAGAAATGGAAATTTTAAGGAAAAGGA
>NW_005871511.1:619850-645684 GCF_000147115.1 Myotis lucifugus
GGTGGCTGTGGAAGGCTCTGTGGAGGAGTCACATCTGAATTCAGCCTCGAGGGACACGAAGGAGCTGCCATCACCACATGAAGACCCAGGGAAGGGCCTTCCAGGCAGAGAGGCAACTGGTGCCAGGTCCCTGAGGCAGCCAAGAGCAGGGCTGAGAGGAGGCCACTGTGACTGAGCTCAGTCTTCGCGGGGATTGCAGAGACAGCTCAGCCTGGAGAAAGGCTGAGGCTCCATCCTAGGGCCTTGTGAGCGTGGGGAAGGGTTGGCTCTTATTCTGAGTGAGGAATCACTGGAAGGTTTTGAGCAGCACCTGCTTTATGTTTGTTTGTTTGTTTATTGGTTAATTCTCAGCTGAGGATATTTTTTCCATGGATTTTTAGAGAGAGTGTGGGGGGGGGGGGAGAGAAACATCGATGCGAGAGAGACACATAGGTTGGCTACCTCCCACAGGTACCCCGACTGGGGCCGGGGATTGAACCTATAATCCAGGTACGTGCTCTTGACCGGGAATCGAACCAGTGACCCTTTGGTGTGTGGGCTGACACTCTAACCACTGAGCCACAGCAGCCAGGCTGTTTTATGTTTGTTTGATGGGTTTCTCTGGACGCTGTGTGGAAACGGGACTGTGAGGAGTAAGAGTGGAGGCAGCTGGTGACAAGTGCAATAACCCGTCATCTCGAGCCCCTCCGGGAGCATCCTCTGCCTCCAGGGCCTCGGCAGGCACAAACCCCGCTCTCCCTCCGTCAGCAGCCCCCTCGCTTCTACGAACTGGCAGACACAGCACGCCTGCTAACAAGGTTAATTTGCGTGCATCGATTTTCCTTTGGGCATATGTCTTGCTACACTTCCAGAACTCTGAGGGAGAGTTGCGAGAGAATGGTTGAGGCATAGTCATTAGTCCTGAGAGGTGGTGCACAGAGCCTCCCTGGCACCTCTGCAGACCTGGTCTTGTCACGTCTTGATGAAGTGACTTCCAAGGTGAGAAGCTGCCGAGCTCGGACTGGACCGGAAGAGGCTGGCTCAGAAGCCAATTTATCAGCCTGCAAGGAAGCTGGCTCCAGCGGTTGCCAAGGGCCGCGGGCAGAAGTGCTGAATGTGTACACTGCCTCACTGTTTAACAATCAGCCACCCCAGGAACTCTGGCTTCAAACAGCTCGGCCGCCAACAGCAGCGGAAGCATCGGGAGAGCCTCGCCTGTGATCATGCTGTGCAGAAGGGGCTCCTTGCTCTCCATGCCAGTCCAGCCATGGGGCCTGGAGGGCTGGCACCCTGGGATGGCAATGCAGGGTGTACAGAGGGTTTGGGCGGTAGCGAGCCAGAGGCCAGGAAAGGGCAAGGAAGCAAGACAAGGAAGAGGGTGAAGACCATGTTTGTGTGCCTAGGGAGTGCCTGACACACTGTGACACCCAATAACTATTTCTTGAGTGAATAAGTGAATAAATGAATGAATGAATGAATGAATACATGCCTAATACATGTCAGGAATTGTTCGAGGTACTGGGGATATATATCCACGAACAAACAAAAACAGTCACACGTTTCCTATGGAATCTCTATTCTAGTGGCAGAGGAAATAGACAAGAAACATACCAAATACAGACATTGTTTGTAAGATGCATTTGACTGTGTTGCCCTTTGCTTACAGTTAATGGATGTATCCTCTCAAAATATATGCTGAAGTCCCAATCCCTGGTTCCCCGGAGGGTAGCCTTATTTGGAATAGGATCGTGCAGGTGTAATTAGTTAGGTGGAGTCGGTGGCCCTTCACCCGGTGTGACTGTCATCCTTATAAGAAAAGGGGAGGTGACGCAGAGACAGACACACAGGGAGGCCGGGTGACGACAGAGGCAGAGCCTGGAGTGCTGCTTCTGCAGGCCAAGGTCACCCAGGATCAACGGCCGCCACCGGAAACCAGGAAGAGACAAGGAGGGGTTCTCCCCAGACTCTCAGCGAGAGCGTGACCTGCCGACACCGTGAACTTGACTTCCAGCCTCCACAACTGTGGGAGAATAAGTTTCTGCCGTCCAGTGTGTGGCTCTCTGTCACAGCGGCCGGGCAAACGAATGCCCTGACCCTCCCAGTTCCAGCGCCCGAGTCGGCATTTTCAGGATGCTGTGCTACGCGGGTGACGTCGGGCTGGCTTCCTGGTGGGGTTCCGTTTCCTGGGTGCCCGTGATAATGTCACAGCCAGACTGGCCAGGAAAAGGTGAGCCCTTGCTTGGCAAGCCCTGGCCCTCTCTGGGTGGCTGGAGACCACAACTGTCAATGGCTGGCTAGCCAGGTGCGGACTGAGATGAAGGTAGAGTAGAAATTCCCCCAAACCCCACGAGGCCTCAGGTGAGGGGTGTTGCAAAGGAGACCCAGCCCCACACAAGCCTGACACAGAGTTGGCATCCAGTAAATACTCCATGAGCAAACTTTTCAATTAGTTGGTACCGTGGGTTGAATGGTGGCCTGCAAAAAGATATGTCTACGCATACATCCTAGGAGTCTGTGACTGTGAGCTTATTTGGGAAGAGGGTTTTGTAGGTGTAATTGAGTTAAAGATCAATGACAAGTGTCCTTATGAGAGACAGGAGAGGAGAAGAAATAAACAAAGAAGAAAAGGTGATGTGAAGATGGAGGCAGAGATTGAAGGGATGTGGCCGCAAGCCAAGCAATGCTGACATCCACCTAAACCCAGAAGAGCAAGGAGCAGATGCTCCCCTGGAGCCCTTGAGGGAGTGCAGCCCTGACAACACCCTGATCTCAGACTTCTGGCCTCCAGAACTGTGAGGGGATAAATCCTGCTGTTTTAAGCCACCCAGTGTGTGGTAACTGGTTGTGGCAATCTCAGTAAACCAAAAGAGCTGGTAACTAAAGGAAAAGCCAATTCTGATGGCGACAGAAGCCACGAACGACTAAAGAAAGTCTCTGGGTGGCATTGAGCCACTGGCTGGACTCAGGAGGGTTCAATTCTAAGAAGGGCCAGGGTGAGTTAGAGCTATCGAACCCGGAAATAGAACGCAGACAGAAATTGTGATCTGCCAAGCCTGGGTGCTTGTGTTTCTTTGGTCTGTTTATCCTATTTTGTTATCTGTCCAATACTATTCGCATCCCTGACAAAAATGTCCTCTCTTTAATGAAGAGGCCCCAGTGGAGAGAAATGGCCTACTCCTAGGTCCACCTGAGGGTGCGTTCTCTTTACAGACACTTCTTTTGCCTTCAGGGGTCCCGCTGGCCATGGCGTGGTCCTTAGCCAAAAGCTCAGCCACCAGCAGACCCATCTACTTCAGTTTCCTGGCCAGCTGGCTGGGCGTGGGTGGCCCAGAGCAAGCTCCTCACCTCCCGGCCGAGCGGCTCCTCCTGGAGACAGAAGGGACCAGCACCATCTGGCTTCGGAGACGATGGGAACAAGATGGTTCCGACCAAGGCCAGGCCTTCTGCCCCCGAGTTCCTTACCAGCTGGCCTTGCCAGTCATCCCACACACTCAGGCCAAGTCCAAACACGGGCCCCGCTTCCCGCCTCTGCCTTCCTCACTCACAGCTGCCTCTTTGGACAGAGGGTTCTTCCGATCAAATGAAAACACAAGCATGCTACAAAGACGAGGTGAAGACACGGAGGATGTTGATTTAGCCCAGACAGGAGAAGACACAGGGGCCTGTGCATGTAGCCTCGGAGATGGGAAAGGAACCGCCTAGAAGGTTGACTGGGCTGGGTCTGGGAGGTGCCTGACGCAGAGCGGGCAGAGTCGAGAGACAGAGTTTAGCTCTGTCTGTAAATACAAACACGATGAACTTTGGGAATGTGGTGCACGGGCATGGAGCGCTTCCCCATCCTTTGCCCATGTCTGTGATAACGCCCCAGCCCGATGCCTCTGCTGAAGGAGAAGGTGCTGACACTTGCCCAGATTCTGACCACCCAGACCTGGATGACTGGAGGGAGGGTCACCACCTGACCTAGGGCCAACCAGCCCATTGGCTGGACAGTGACCAATCAGGTGCTCTCCCTTGAGAATTTGTACTGAGAGACAGATTCCTCAGCCGGGTGGGTGCTGGCGGGAGATGTTGCCAGTGCCTCTTGCATCATGCGTGTCTCCTCCACCCTCAGTGGGAGCACCCTTAGCCGGTGTGCAAGGCCAGTCGGAAGTGCCCGAGAGTTAATGATCCCAGGAGCAGCCCTCAGCATGACGAGCAGATCTAGTGAGATAGACCCCCAGATTCCTTAGCCCCCCTCTTGGTAACTCTGTTTGCCAGTTTCCCAGGAGGTTCAGTTGCTCATGGTGGTAACTTGGTTGATAATGGCCTCTTTAGTGACTTCCTTCTTCCTGTCTCACTTTCCCACCCCCACAGTATTTACAGGTTGCCTCCCAAATCAACTACTTACCCAGAATCCTCTTGTCAAGGTCAAATGAAAACAACCCACATGGAGCAACCCACACTAAGATAGCTGGATCTCCTGGGTGATGAAGACTTGAAGCGGGAGGCCATGGCGGGCAGGCATTAGCACGAAGCCAAGCTAACAGAAAGATGGGTCTGAGAGCCCGTGGCCTCTGAGAGACAGGGAATGGAAGTCGCAAGGTACCTGAGAAATACGGAGACAGATCTGTCCCCACATACCTGCAGCCACATACCTGCAGTCTCTTTTCCTGTGGTCTAAGTTGTCTGTTTCTTTTAGCCAAAAGCTCAAAAACGGTTGTGTGTGTATTTAATGAACACAGAGCAACAGGCTTCTGTTCTTCTGGAAAGTTGATGATCAATGTGCACCTAGTGCATAATGTTGATGTTTACCAAGATGCCCGGGGCCACCGTCACTGACCATAAGAAACCAGAGACACCGATCTGCAGAAGAACATCAACATCATGGGAAGGGTAGCGTCTTTTAAGGAGACGATGCCCAAAGAGGATGACTCAGTGTGCGCAGCTCCGGAAAAGTGCATTTACACGCCACTCTGTGGGCCAGGACGTTTTGTTCTAATCAAATGATTGTTCATTAAATTCATCTTGCCCATTTTTTGTGCAAAGGAGTTAAATAGACCTTTCTTCAAAGAAGATATACAAATGGCCAAAAGGCACATGAAAAGATGCCCAGTGTCACTCTTTAAAAATACATATATTTATTGATTTCAGAGAGGAAGGGAGAAGGAGAGCAAGATAGAAACATCAATGATGAGAGAGAATCATTGATCGGCTGCCTCTTGCATGTCCCCTACTGGGGATTAAGCCTGCAACCCGGGCATGTGCCCTGACCAGGAATCAAACTGTGACTTCCTGGTTCATAGGTCGATGCTCAACCACTGAGCCACACCATCTGGACTCAGTGTCACTCTGATACAAATCAAAGCCACAATGAGACACCACCTCACACCCATTAGGATGGTTGTTATAAAAAAGGATAAAATTACAAGTGTTGGTGAGGATATGGAGAAATTGGAACCCCGTGCACTGCTAATGGGAATATAAAACGGTGGAACCTCTATGGAAATGGTGTGATAGTTCCTCAAAAAGTTAAACGTAGAATTACCGTATGATCCAGCCACTCTACTTCTAGGTATAAACCCCAAAGAGTTGAAATCAGGGGCTGGAACAGATATTTGGATTGCCATTGTTCACAGTAGCATTATTCACACCAGCCAAAAGGCGGAAACAAACGGAATGTCTGCTAACAGATGAACGGATGAACAAAATGTTACAATGGAATATCATTTAGCTTAAAAAAGAATGACATTCTGACACATGCTACAATATGGATGAACCTCGAAGATGTTATACCAAGTGAAATTAGCCAGACACACAAAAATCTAAATATTGTCTGACTCTACTTACATGAGTATCTAGAATAGTGAAGTTCATAGAGAAAAAACAGGATAGAGTAGAATAGAATAAAAACTGGTTCCCAGAAGCTGGAGGGAGAGAGAAATGGGGAGTTAGCGGTTAATGGGGGACAGGGTTTTAGTTTGGGAAGATGAAGAATTCTGCAGATGGATGACGGTGATGGTTGCATAACAATGTGAATGTACTGAATGCCACCAAACTATACCTTTATTTATTTTTTTAAAATATATTTTATTGATTTTTTACAGAGAGGAAGGGAGAGGGATAGAGAGTTAGAAACATCGATGAGAGAGAAACATCGATCAGCTGCCTCCTGCACATCTCCTACTGGGGATGTGCCTGCAACCAAGGTACATGCCCTTGACCGGAATCGAACCTGGGACCCTTGAGTCCGCAGGCCGATGCTCTATCCACTGAGCCAAACCGGTTAGGGCCAAACTATACCTTTAAAAAAATGGTTAAAATGGTAAATTTTATGTTATGTACATTTTACCACAATAAAAAAATCTTGCTCATTTTTTATTCCACTTTTTTTTGTACACAAACAAAGAGAAGTGGCAACTCAATGGAGTGTGGGCTCCATTGGCAGGATGATTTTGCAAACGGTTCAATGATGCCAATTTGATCTGATGTTTTAAGTAGATCCGTACCTCCACTGAGGATTTCTGTGTGTTTTTTCAACCCATTCATAAAATCAAAATAAAGCTTTAGGAAGTTTTTTCTAGCAAAGGTAAAACATCCTAAAGCAGGGGTGGGCAAACTTTTTGACTCGAGGGCCACAATGGGTTCTTAAACTGGACCGGAGGGCTGGAACAAAAGCATGGATGGAGTGTTTGTGTGAACTAATATAAATTCAAAGTAAACATCATTACATAAAAGGGTATGGTCTTTTTTTTTTTTAGTTTTATTCATTTCAAACTACGGGCCATAGTTTGCCCACGGCTGTCCTAAAGGAATGTAAATGGTACTGTACATTCAGTTAAAATATCCGGCATTGAAGATAAAATTCTTGTGGTCTCGGTACAAATATGTATTTCGGTGAAACACAGGTTCGTGAGAAAAACGATGTGTTTACTACATTACACTATCAAGTAACCAAGACCTTGGAATTGGCTAAGGATGCACATGTAATTTAAATTCATCCGAACCAGCTGTGATATGCCGCTGACTGAAATAGAAGCTGCGGCTGTGAAATATGACAAATATTTTTATCTGTACTCAGAGTAACTGCGATAGAGCTGACGGAGTTTTCAAAAAAGACTTGGGCAGAGCAGCGCACGCTTTCTTTCTTTGCTGCAAGTCATCCGTCAGATGTTAGAAACGCCTGGGCTTTTGTGGAACTATTTTCATTGGGCAAATCAGCTCCCGCGTCTGGGTCCCTGAGTGACGGTGCCAGACAAAACGTTAAGTGTTTGTAAAGATCGTACCTCATCCATTCTGCGTGTAACACGTATGACCAAACAGGGCTTTATGCATCAAACCATACCAACTGTGCTCTCTGGAGGCCTAAGAATACTTTCAAGGGCAAAGTTTGACTCCACTGGAATGCCAGCTAATGTGTTGACCTCAGAACATTGCTCCACCTGCTCTGAGCAGCAGTAAAGCATTGGGTAAGTGGAGGCAAGACAGAGAGCGACCCCACGCATCGCCTCCCTGAGAGCTGGGGCTCATGGACAGCAGGGACCGAGGCTGGGGAGTGCTGCTAACTTCTGCTGCTGGGACGTGGGCCGCTTTGGACCCAGAACCGGCCATCACTCCCTGTTGCTCCTGAGGCCCCGCTCTTCGGCATGTCCTGAGTTACCCTGCCTCTGAATTCTGACCCTAAATTCTCTAATTCCTGAGACGGATCCTGCGCCTAGCAACCAGAGACCTAGCTGGACGGCGGCGTGGGTCTAAGAAGCCCGCTAAGTCGGAAAAAGGCTCTTTCCCCAGAAAAGAGGTGACTGGCGTCCTGGGTGTCGGCCCTGGCTGGTATGTGCCTGAGGGAAGGGAAGGTGGGCAGATGATTTAACAAGGCCCTACTCAATGTTAAACTTACAAATGTGCAGTAAAATCAGAAATTACTGAACTGGAGGAGTAGGGAAGTCATTAGGATCCAAACTATGCTATGAACTCACGCCGGCAGATCACTGGACCTCTCCCTGCCTCAGTCTTCTCCTCTGCAAAATGGGACTCCTTCTCATTTAAGTGGGTGGTTGTGAGAATAAGACACATAGAAATGCTTTGGAAAGTATGAAGTGTTAACGCAGAATGCAAGGGTTTTACCCAAGTTGACTTACAAAGGAGCTCACTTAGACACACACCTTGTGGCAAGACCCAGGGCTCTCCACATTGAATTTCACTTTTAAACAGTAACGTGGGGCAGGTCTTACTTCTCTCGCAGGGTTGGCAGATCCGTTTGAGCTGCATACAGACCCCCCCCCCCCCCGGGTTCTGAATTTGTTATTTAATAGAATGAGGAAACAAGCTAGCTAGACAGGATAAGCTCAATGAGAAAAATTAATTATCAACCTCTCATTAGAATTGCCTTTGTTTATCAGACTAATAAATCCCAGGTCATAAAGATAATACAACGATTTCAGAGTTTAAAATGTGGGTATTAATTAGTGCAAAGAACACATCCTGAGTGTTTCCTCTTGTTCCCACGCTGGGAAGGAAGGATTGCGCTCAGGCTGGCTTCTTTGGGATGGCGAGCGTGTGACGGGTATGCTCCATTCTCCGCCTCGCAAGATGACATTCAACTCAACTCGGCAAGACGGACTGAGCTTCTATTTTGCTGGAGACACACAGGTGAAGGGGATTGGCTTCCTCCCCTTCAGTTGTTTACAGGCTCTTGGAGACCAGCCCCAGCCCCAGCCTCAGCCCCGGGGTCTGAAGGAGACCCCTGCTGCAATTAGGAGCTCCAATCCTGGGCGCGCCGTGCTGTCCTTGGAGAGTCTGAAAGGACCACACCAGGGGCCCGAGGGGAAGGACATAACCATTCTTACTTACACACGGGGAAGACCTGATGGTGGCCGGTCGGGAAAGTTTCCACACTGAGCAGGGGAGCACCTAGCAGAGGGGAGGGGGAGGGCGCCGTGCCGGGAACAGCTTGTGTGCTGGCCAAGGACAGAGTCTGGTGAGCCTTGCTGGCTCTCAAGGACGTGGGAAGAGACCCAGGGATGAGCTGCTCCGCTCCGTGTGGCTGCTGGCCAGGCGGGCACCGTTCAGCTGACGGGGAGGGGGAATCAGGCGGCACCCTCCCGTGACCTCACAGTGGCCCAAACCCGCAGACATGCACGCTCAACACACTTCAGCCTGTATTCTGTCCTGGGAGTTCCGTGGAATTGGCACCCACAGAGGCGGGCATCCCTTCCAATAGCCACAGAACCCGCCGGTCCCGTAAGGCTATCCTGAGTCAAGAGTCTGGCATTTAAAGTGACAGCCACGCATCACGCTGAAGGGCAGACATCTGAAATTAGAATACCCAAAGATCAGGAAAGCAGATGACACTTGGTGTGTTTTCAGAAGGTGGCGTGTTTTAAGACATTATGCTCATCTGCACGGTGGTTGGAGGAATTCGGGGTTGTTTATTTTAGACCACCAGAACCCTAGACCACTTTCAGCCTGAGCCCTGTCCGTGATTTTGCTCCAGATACTGAACAGATGGGCTCTGAGTCGAGTTTTCCTGAGTCTGGGCACCAGAAACCTCACCCAGCTCAGAAATACAATGAGCAGGACTCACCCCAAAGTATAAAAACCCCTATGTTTGTCCAGCCGGTGGCTCAGTGGTTGAGTATCAACCTCTGAACCAGGAGGCCATGGTTTGATTCCCGGTCAGGGCACATGCCCAGGTTGTGGGTTCGATCCCCAGTGAGGGGTGTGCAGAAGGCAGCTGATCAATGATTCTCTCTCATCATTGATGTTTCTATCTCCCTCTTCCTCTCTATAAACAATAAAAAAAATGTTTTAAAGGAAGCTCTTGCTTTAAACTATTCAGTTAACACACACACACCACAGACAAAAAACACCCCCTCCTCCGATTTTTAAAGAATTTTTGTGCATCACCAAATACTTGCCCTGAGCTGCCCCCAAGTGCAGGTTTCTTTAGGGACTCCCAACCTCCCCTCGGCGAGACGATAGACTAGCTGAACCCACAGACTCACCAGGCGCTAGTTTTTCAAACAGGCCCCGGAGCGCAGGCTGAAGGGCCGAGGATTTGGTTTTGCCCTTTGGCGAAGGGAGGAATCTCGTTTCATGCTGTGAGCACCAAGAGGCTTCGAACTCCAGAGCTGGGTGACAGCTTAGACTTGGTCCATTTTCTGAACTTTTTCATCTTTCCCAAACTGAAATGATGTCCCCATTAAACAGTAACTCTCCATTCTCCCCCCACCTCAGCCCCTGGCAGCCACCATTCTATTTTTTATCTCTCTGATTTTAATTACTCTAGGTCCTTCATATAAGTGGAATCATACAATATCTGTTCTTTTGTATCTGGCTCATTGCACGTAGCATGATGCCCTCAAGGTTCATCCATGTTGTAGCCTGTGACAGGATTTCCTTCCTTTTTAAGGCTGCATAATATTCCATCGCATGTATATGTCACAGTTCATTTGTCCATTTATCCATCGGTTAACAAACATTCGGATGGTCTCCCCCCCTCTTTGGAAATTCTGCTGTGAACACCAGTGTAAAATACCCGTTTGAGTCCCTGCTTTTCATTCTTTCGGCTTTAAACCCAGTAGTGGAATTACTAGATCATACAGCGAGGCTACATGTTTTATTGAGGATCTGCCATAAGCTTTTCCACACCGGCCACACCGTTTCATATTCCCACCAGCAGAGCACAAGGGTTCCGATTTCTTCACATCCTCACCAACACTTGTTATATTGTCTTCCCCCCATCTCTATGTGTATAAGATGGTATCTCTCCATAGTTTAAAAAAATTTATTTTATTTTTAAATTTAACCATGGCTGGCATACAATATTATGTTAGTCATATTAGCTTCAGGTGTACAATATAGCGGTGCAACATTTTTTATTTCACTATAGCTTTAAGTCGCATTTCCCTGATGATTAGCGAGGCTGTGCATCTTTGCACGTGCTGATTGGCCACCTGTATATCCTCATGGGAGTATTTCCACGTACTTTGTCCGTTTTTCAATTGAATTTTTTTTCTTGTTGAGTTGACACCTCTTTTTACATATATTACAAAATGGGCCATAGAAAGACTGCGTTTATCCCAGGCACCCAGGCACTCGCTGGGTGGTGGCAGAGCCTGAGACAGAACCAGGGGGCCCAGTGCCACAGCAGAGCTCTGTCTCATTTCATTCCCTACGGAGTAGGGGCCAGTCTCCTGGGCTGTCGCCTTTGGGGCACCATCTGCCAGCGACAGCCCCACGAGCAGCATCTTGTTAGTGACTGGAGCCTCCTGTCTCAGCCCTGGTGTCAGGACTGAACTGTGTCTCTGTTCCCGAAATCCACACGTTGAAATCCTAACCCCTTTAAGGGCCTTTAAGGGGGTAATTAAAGGGAAGTGAGCTCCTGTGGGTGGGCCCTGATTTAACAGGACTGGTGTCCTTTTAGGAGGGGAGACGCCAAGCGCTCTCTGGGTCGCTCTGTGTGCGCACCGGAGGAAGGCTCTCTGAGGACACAGTGAGAACACGGCTGCCTGCCAGCCAGGAGGCAAGGCCTCACTGTCAGCCGACCCTGTTGTGCCTGGATTTTGGACTTTCCTCCTCCAGAACTGTGAGAAATGCATTTCCGTTTTTGAAAACACGCCGTCTGTGGTGTCCTGTATGGTAGCCAGACGGCCATCCCCTGGGTTCAGGGAGTTACCGGAGGGAGAAGAACCCAGAGAGAAGTGCCGGGTGGGTACCTGTGGTCAGGTTGGCCAGATTCTGGTGGGATGTTGCCCTAGTTTCTGCATTTATAACAGGTTCTCAGGTGATACAGAGGCTGTTGTTCATGCCCTTTGAATAGAAAGCACGCCCCCTCCCTCATATAGAGGAGGGGAAATCTGTGCTGGAATTGCAGCTACCATGGGAGGCTGCAGTGTTTTTGAGTACCAGGGGCCTGTCACCCTCCCCTGCATCTCACCAGGCTTGCATCTGTGGCCCAGAGCGTCTCAACCCGCCCAGGCCCTATTCTGCATATCCTCTGATTCAATAGGTCGGGGTGGGTCCCAAGAATCTGCATTTCAAGTGACGCTGATGCTGCAGGTCTGAGGGCCAGACTAGGAAACCACTGTTTCAGAGTCGCTGCAACCAGGGTGCCACGTGGGTCCTGCAATAGAGGGATCACCTACAAATCCGTGACCGTGCACCGCTCTGCGCTGGGTTGCTGAGCAGACGAGAGAAGGTTTGCAAGCGCCTCACCCGGGACCTTGTTTGAGTGCCCGTTTTTTATCCAGCAGCTCTGGGATGAGGCTTGAGAATTTGCATTTCTAAAAAAGATTAAGCTTAATCTTTTGTTGTTGTTGTTAATCCTCTCCTGAGGATATTTTCCCATTGATTTTTAGAGAGAGTAGAAGGGAGGGGGAGAGAGAGAGGGAGAAGAGAAACATTGATGTGAGAGAGACACAGTGTATGCCTCCTCTACCCCTCTACCTCCTTCCCCCACACACACTCTGACCAGGGCAGAGATTGAGCCTGCCACCGAGGTATATGCTCTTGACCCGAATCGAAACCAGGACCCTTCAGTCTGTGGGCTGACGCTCTATCCATTGAGCCAAACCAGTTAGGGCAGTGGTTCTCAACCTTCCTAATGCCGTGACCCTTTAATACAGTTCCTCATGTTGTGGTGACCCCCAATTTCATTGTCACAAACTGAACATAATTAAAGCATAGTGATTAATTACAAAAACAATATGTAATTATATATGTGTTTTCCAATGGTCTTAGGTGACCCCTGTGAAAGGGTTGTTCGACCCCCAAAGGGGTCTCGACCCATAGGTTGAGAACCGCTGAGCTAGGGCAACTTTAATCTTTTGCCTTTTGAATTTCAACTGCAGCCCAAACAGTGGGAGAGGTCAGCATCACACACCAACCCTGCCCCTTGTCATGGGATGTCCAGGGAAGCAGATACTAGTAGGCCCCCAAGTCCCACTGCTACCACATGCTGTCTGGGCGATGCTGGGAAAATCATTCACTTTCAGTTCATTCTTTAGAAATAGCTGCTCCTCTGTGAAATGGGGAAAATAATAGCTGTCCATTGTGAGTCTGCATGACCCACCCAGTGCAGAAGCAATATGGAAACTGTAAATTTGCAAATACGAGGGATCATCATTAAAAAACAGAGAAGCTGGGGGCAAAACGTTCTGTGTTGACTTATGAAACACTAATTTTACGTGAGCCTTGGCCATAGACACAGTAGGATAAATGCAGAGAACAATAAAAACAGTAAAATATATTGGTGTTGGTCCCAAGCAGAAATTTGCAAACCCTTTGAACGTTGACCACCTCCAAAAGAAGCCAGCTGGGTAAACAGCTTCGAAGTTGTTTAAGTTGTTAAATGTACATTAGCTCATGCAACTGCTATGGGTACTCTGTAACAGCACAGGCCTCCTCCAATTTAAAAATCAGCAGGACTTTAAAAACAAGTGAGTGGTTTGGAATTTAGCTCATTTCACAGCACAAATGCAACCAATATTGTGAATGTTGTCTGAGTCCCTGAGCTGGGGTCACACACCCATTTACCTCTTAACATAGCTCAGGTCCAACAACAATAACAAGTAATAGCCATCGTGTGTGAAGAGCATGATGGTTTACAAATCATTTCTATGTTCACTAAGTTTTACTTCCTCCCCATTTTTAAAAAATATATTTTATTGATTTTTTACAGAGAGGAAGGGAGAGGGATAGAGAGTTAGAAACATCGATGAGAGAAACATCGATCAGCTGCCTCCTGCACACCTCCTACTGGGGATATGCCCACAACCAAGGTACATGCCCTTGACCGGAATCGAACCTGGGACCCCTCAGTCCGCAGGCCGACGCTCTATCCACTGAGCCAAACCAGTCAGGGCAGTTCCTCCCCATTTTAAAGATGAGGAAACTGAGGCTTAGAGAGGTTACGGGAGTAAAGACTATAGACGCAGTGACAGGTCAAGAGCTTGAACCTGGTCTGCTGATTTCAAGACGGTGCCCATTTACCGTCTTCTAGAACCAATTCCAGTGAGCAGAGTCCTAAGGGTTCTATCTTGGGTCGCCACGTACACACCTATTTCCGCACCCACAAGCTCTGGGTCTCTCCTTCACCTGCCTCGTCTCCCACCTTCCAATGGGGGACTCATCAAGACAGGGCCGAGGGCAGAGGTATTTATCATTCAAGAGAGAGAAACTACCTTAGTAGCTTTCGAGGGATACCTTATGCTTCTTGGGCTCCTAGTTACACTTTAATTCCAAGGGGTTGGTCTCCTCTCTAACGGGAAGCAAATTCACTGTCTCTAACTTAAGCAAGAAAAGGGGTGGATTGCTTAGGGTTCCTTCTGGCTGCTGATGACTGAGACTGGCAATAACGTTGGCTCATATACGGTGGAGGATTGTTTCTCTCGCCTAAACCCTGAAGGTCGGTAATACAAGGTGATACGGTAGTTCCAGAAACTCCTATGCAGAATCTTGGCACATAGACTATATTGATCCTATTGTAGCCATTCTTCTAATACGTGGTCCGGCACAGTTCTTAACACACGGGGTTTAATAAAAATTAGTCAGTGCTCTCTTTGCTTTATATGTGTAGGTGGTCAACTCCTTCCACCTGTAGGCCTGGGCTGCATCGCAGGGGGCTGGCCTGTCAGAGGGCTGACCGGGTTGGAGAAAATGCTTCGTAATCAGCTACGAGCTGATCCGCCCCTTAGAGGCCCTTTCCTCTTGCCCGCTTGCTTCCCCTTTAGGGCCCTGCCCTGCAAGATGCCAAGACTCGGGTTGAGACTGGGACTCAGGAACACCGTGTCAGCTAGAGCCGTCTGCTCCCACAGTTCGTTATGACCTTCCGAGGTCTGACTTGTTCCAAACAGCCCCGGGTTGCCTGGTTGCCTACTCCCCTCCCCCACCCCGCTGACCTGAATCCGGGCAGCAGTTGACACAGAGGCCTTCATCATTGTTAGACTCGTGGATGGTTAGAATGACTTTGGTTGTTTTTAAAGCAGGAAATCAGCCCTCAGCCCATTCTAGAAATTCGTCTTGTTAAAGGAACTGAACCAACGTAAAGAAGAATAAGTAACATCCCCAAACGAATGAAATGAATGGGCCAAGTCAAGAGATGGCTTCCTTCCATGTCTATAAAATGTGGGAAGTGGGCTTCTCCTGGCCAGGATTATGGGGCCGGGGACTCATCACACCCCTGCTCCCCCACCTCCTGTTCTGTCCTGGATCCAGGCCCCCAAGCCCCCAGGACAGAAGAGAAGTCTGGGTGTTATTTTCCACCACGGTCACCTGAGGAATCCGGCGCTCGGACTCAGTGAGGCAACCCAGTCAAGGGTCAGGCTGTCCCGAATCCAGCCTCCTTCCTTCCCGGAGCCTTAAGGCTTCAGGGGGTCTTCGCTCTGCGGAGTTCCTGAGGCAGCAGGAGAGGGGGCTGCGGTGTGGACATCGAGGCCCAGGAAAGCGCCCCAGGCCAGCATTCCCAGGGAAAAGGCTCCTGCGGTTGTTTCCTCCGCCCGCCCTGGGCAAGGTCCTCCCGTAACCGTGACCGTGGAGACCCCTTCTCCAGTTCTATGGATGTAGACTGGGTTCCCTGGGTCCTGTGAGCCCAGACGCCTTCCCCTGAGTGTGTGGGAGGGAGGCCGAGGCCCTGACGGAGCAGGATGTTCTGCCAGTAACCAAACACAAAGTTTTTTGAAGTTAACACACCCCTCTTGGAAAATTCTAGTAAGGTATAATATTCTGTGCTATTATTTAATTTTTACAAAAGTAAAAATTCCACAAAAGTAAAAATTAAACAATACTTTGAGAGACAGGGCCTTGGGGTGTCTTGCGCCACAGCCCAGGAAAGCTTTTATTTAAAAAAATTTTTTTTAAAATATATATTTTATTGATTTTTTACAGAGAGGAAGGTAGAGGGATAGAGAGTTAGAAACATCAATGAGAGAGAAACATCGATCAGCTGCCTCCTGCACACTTCCTACTGGGGATGTGCCCGCAACCAAGGTACATGCCTTTGACTGGAATCGAACCTGGGACCTTTGAGTCCGCAGGCTGATGTTCTATCCACTGAGCCAAACCAGTCAGGGCCAGGAAAGCTTTTATTACAAAGTTCTCATCACAAGATTTATTTTCCCTGTCCCCAGATCTCTAGTCAAATGTTCTGTTCATATCCAATTACAAATGCCAATACCTTTAAAATTAAAAAAAGTTTTTTTTAATTGATTTTAGAAAGAGAGAAAAGGAAAGAGAGAGAGAGAGAGAGAAAGAGAGAGAGAGAGAGAGATTTATTGTTCCACTTATTGATGCATTCATTAATTGATTCCTGTATGTGCCCTGACTGGAGATTGAACCTACTACCTGGCCAGGTCTGACTATATCTTTTTGAAAATGTGATAGTGAGAGACTCTTGAGAGTTTGACATGCTTGCAGGGGATGGTAAATGGAATATAATGGTACGATATTCTTTATCACCAGCTGAAAATGTGTAACCTGTCACTGGCAATCTATTCACTTGTGTACTAGTTATCTATTGCTGCATAACACATTACCCCCAAAAGCAGCTGCTTTAAAACAACACTTATTAACTCAGAGTGTCTGTGGGTCAGAAATCAGGAGTGGCTTAGCTCAGGTGTCTCAAGAGGTTTCAGTCAACCTGTCAGCCAGGGCTGCAGCCTCCTGAAGGCTTGACCAAGGTGGGGATCTGCGTCCAAGCTCACGCTGACGGTCGCTAGCAGTCCGTGGTCCCTCACCTGTGGGCCTCTCCACTGTGCTGCCACGTGACATGACATTGGCTTCCCCAGAGTGAGTCCTCTGAGAGAGACGGGCCCACGGCAGAAGCCACGGTCTTTTTATAACCTAATCTTGAAAGCGGCGTCCCATTAGTTGTGCCACATTCTATTTGTTAGAAGTTACTCCATCCAGCCCACACTCAAGGGAAGGGGAGAAAACCAGGAGGCCACGCCAAAGGCCACCTTCCACAGTTTCTGCTTTTTTCTTTTTTCAAAGCATCACAAATACTTCAGGGATTCCTTTTGCCTAATTGTTTTATTACTTTTGTTTTAAATATTTTTTTATTGATTTCAAAGAGAAAGGGAGAGGAAGAGAAGAGAGATAGAAATATCAATGATGAGAGAATAATTGATTAGCTGCCTCTTGCACACCTCACACTGGGGATTGAGCCCCAAATCCGGGCATGTGCCCCGACCGGGAATCGAACTGTGACCTCCTGGTTCATACCACTGAGCCATGCCGGCTGGGCTGGCTTAATTGTTAACCTGGTGTTCCTGCTAGTTTTTTCTTTAAGGCTAGAACTTCCTCAAACACACACTCCTTTGCAAGGGAGCTCAGGAGTCTAGTCTTGGCATCGGAGAGGGAATTCTATCCAATGGTTAAAGGGGTTTTAATCTCCCATGGTTTTGGGATAAACATTCCACAGAGTGGATTTTTCAGACTACTGAGGGCTTTTCCCTTTTAGCGCCCAAATTCTTTCCATACTATACAGAATGTTATTCTGGCATAGGATTCCCGAGACCACTGAGAATACCTGATTACAAAAGGAAGGGCGTACATATATGATTGGATGGCTCAGGAATCAGAATCTGTCACTTCTTTCTTGTCAGGTTCCCACACGTGTGCTAAAATCTCTCTTACTTGATTAACAATTTTTGTGCTGGTTGGAGCAATTGCTGAAATAGATTGAAGAGTCCATTTGTCTTGTTTCTGAAGGACTTGATTATGACCCAGCGAAGAGCCACCGTTGAATTAAAACTTTTATTCTTTTTCTTTTTTAAGTATGATCCTTTATTCCAAGCTGAACTGTCACTCAAGTACATAGGCCACAGAGAATTCCTATGCGTCCGAATAGCAGATTCTATTTGAGGATAAACTTAGATCCACCAGGAGAGGACTGGAAAAGCTACAACAAAGAACAGGCAGAGAGCCTGGGACTGATAACACTCCAATTGGCCTTGAGCATCCAGCGTACTCTGAGTAGGGTCCCCACATCACTGTAGATCAAGAAAACACAGGCAGTGACTATGATGGGAGAATAGATTCTAAGTGCTCTAAAAATGATACAACTGACAAAAATTCAAATGCGAAGGGGGAACACAGTTAGGATAAGGTATAAACATGCTGTGGTCTAAATGAAACACCTCGTTCTGTAGGTCACTCCAAACATCTGTTTCCTGCAAAAGGAGCACCAGTTTCTTAGCTGTCCTCTCTGTCTCTTCACTTCCGGTACTGCAGCTCTGGAAACCAGCCTTTGTTGTGTGCTCACTCTCTGAGGCAGTGGGCACAGCGGTCGCGAGGGGAGGCTCTGGGGCAGTACAGGCTTGGCTCTACCACTTACTGGATGTATGGCTTCAAGTAAGTCACTGGACCTCTCTGGCTTCAGTTCCCTGGTCTTTAAAATGGGGCTTATTATGATTCTATGCACAGGGCTGTTGAGAGGGTTAAACAGAACAACCCACCTAAAACTTTTAAGAAAGTGCCTGGAACAGAGTAGGTGCTCCATAAATGTTAAAGGCGGTGAGCACTGGTAATAGGAATAATGGCCAACAACAAGGCATATGGAGGGCGGACTCTGGCCATTGACAGGTGTACTCATGGGCATCCTGGTGCTAAAGCTTCATCCCAATTGAAAAGAAAATCACTGCATGTCCAGCCTTCAGGGTTGCTCGTGAATAAAGTAGACACCGAGGGTCTACTCTACTGGGTACTTCCTGTTGCAGCAAAGAGAGCCAGGAGCCTGAAGGACCTTTCTATTGGGACTCACATTCCCCGTGAGGAGCCAGGACTGCCATGTGGATGGGTCCTCCCAAGTCTCAGAAGGGTGTTTGGGGTTGTTAGCCTTGAACAAAACAGCAGGGACACTAGTGTGTGTGTGTTTGTTTGTTTGTTTAAAATATATTTTATTGATTTTTTATGGAGAGGAAGGGAGAGGGATAGAGAGTTAGAAACATTGATGAGAGAGAAACACCAATCAGCTGCCTCCTGCACACCCCCAACTGGGGATGTGCCCACAACCAAGGTACGTGCCCTTGACTGGAATCGAACCTGGGACCCTTCAGTCCACAGGCCGATGCTCTATCCACTGAGACAAACCGGTTAGGGCAACACTAGCGTGTTTTGAATGTGAATGTTTGCATCTCATAGTTTCCTGCCAGTGGCTGGGTGCTGTCATTGTCGGTGTGCCTGCTTCCAGCAGCTCCCTTCCTTCTCATTTCCTGCGTCCAGGGGCTGGGAAACCTGAGGGTAAAACTTACTAGAATGTCCTGGAAGAGACAAGGCTTTGAGTGAGAACCTGAGGGCCGTGCCGTGAGCAAAGGCTCGAACTGGTGGAGGCTGTGTACTGTGGTAGAGACAGCAGTGGGCAAGGAGTCGACTTGGTCTCAAATCACTGATTTTTAAAAAGTTTTATTAAAAAATTATCATACAGTAAATTTGCCTCTTTTTCCTTTTGGGGTACAGTTCTCTAAATGTTAACACATGTATAAATCTGGGTAAGCACCACCATAGTCAGGGTACGGAGCAGTTCCCTGGCCCCAGACGACTCCCTCTGTGGCCATGCTCTCCCTCACCCAGAAGCCCTGGCGACCGATGGCCTGTTCGCCACCACTAACTACAGTTTCATTTTTTCGGGAACGTCATGTAGATGAATCATACGGTTTGTAACTTGTTGAGACTGGTTTTCCTCCTTCAACTTAATGTCTTTGAGATTCATCCCCGTTGTTGAGTCTATCAAGAGTCCATTGCTTTTTACTGCTGAGTAGAATTCCATTATGTTGTTGAGGAACATTGGGGATTTTCCAGCTTTGGGCTATCACAAACAAAGCCACTATTAACATTTGTGTCCACATTTTTGTGTGAACATTAGTTTTCATTTCTCTGAGGTAAATATCCAGGAGTGAGTTTGCTGGGTGCTAATGAAGCTATATATCTAATTTTATAAGAAACTGCTAAATCATTTTCCAGAGTGGTGGTACTATTTTGCATTCCCACTAGTAATTTCCAGTAGCCCAGCATCCTTGTCA
Organism: Myotis lucifugus; assembly: GCF_000147115.1. Lineage (NCBI taxonomy): Eukaryota > Metazoa > Chordata > Mammalia > Chiroptera > Vespertilionidae > Myotis > Myotis lucifugus. The sequence continues at coordinate 639,824 of NW_005871511.1, forward strand.
GCACTTGGTATTGTCTGTCTTTTAAAAAAATATTATTATTATAGTCATCCCAGAGGCTGAATTAGCATTTCATTGTGGTTTTGATTTGCATTTTCCTAACGGCTAAGGAAGTTAAACATCCTTTCATATGCTAATTTGCCATTCTTATACCCTCTTTGATGAAGTGTCTATTCAAGTCCTTTGTCATTTTTTTAAAGGTTGGTTTTCTTACTGTTGGGTTTTAAGAGTTCTTTATATCTCTTGGATGCAAGTCCTTTGTTGGATCTGAGATCCACGAATGCTTAAGCAAATTACTTAAGCATCTGAACCTTCCTCTCTTGTTAAATGTGGTTAATGTGGTTTTCTCTACCTGCTTCCCAGTGTTGCTCTGAGGGTCAAATGACAAAGGCCCGTGAAACATTGGAAATTGGGAAGCGACCCCATTGCTGTTTGGATGGCCCAGGTTCTTCTGTGAATGGTCTGTGGCTAATGAGTATTTATTTGCATAATGTTGTGCTCCTTCCAAGCTTGTACTTGACAGATTAAAAAGGTTCAGGTTAAAGGGGAAATGTGTGGAGAAATGGTTTTTGCTGACAAGCTGTATATACTCTTTGATCTCAGCCACAACCCAGAGCACAATATCCTCTCCAGAGCCCTGAAGACTCAGCCAGGAAGGTGCTACGGGTCAGCTAGGGGGTGAGCCGCCAGCGTTAGAAGCTCCTCGGCACACAATCTCTCCTGTGACCGTGAGCAGAGCCCAGCACTCCTGTTGACACGTCACAATTGAGGATGAAAGAGAGACGAGTTAGGAAGGATGAGCTCTTTCCCAAGGGAGAGGAAGATTGCTGGAGCCCACCCTCCAGTTCCCATTGCTTTGCAAGATCTCTCGAGCCAGCCCAGGCTTGAGGGTGGCTAAGAGGAGGCAGCCGTGGCAGGCTGTACAGTACCCACATCCTGGGAGTGCTTACCCGTGTCCCAGCATGATTACCCGTGTCCCAGGGGTGCTGGCTGTACCCCAGTAGTGCTCACCTGTATTATACCAGTGGGTGTAGTGACAGTCTTCCCACTGTCCATCTGTCCCTCCCACAGCACATCCCAGAACTTCTGTTCAAAGCTCATGGGGTCATCCTTGAAAGGAATCCCATTTATCCTGCTACTGACTGATTCTGGGACAGGCATGACCCAATTCTGCCAAGGAGACAGAAGAAGCGGGTTGCTGAAGGTCTCTGGAAGAATGCGCCATCTTTTGTGGAGGAACGACAAGCCAGAACCATTCTTTGTCTCGGATGGTCTCTCTCCCCATTGTTGGGCTGCCAGTAGCCATGACCACAGCGGCCAGACTTGGAATGAGTTCAGTCCTAAGGATGGAGCTCTGGAAAGAACCCACGTCCTTCATTCTGTCCTTGAGCCACCACACCGACACCTGAAGCCCGCCCTGCCTGCGTGTCTTCCCATGAAGCTGACCATCTTCTCTTCAGTTTGATTCAGTTTGAGTTGGGTCTCTTACTATTTGTGGCCCCAAACACGGTAACTGTTATACGCTGTCCCGCTCACTCATCTTAGGAGCCCTGCTGACTAGTTAGACGTCAGGGGTGTAGAGAGGTTCTGGGGGTGGAGGAGAAAGGAAGAAGGTGGAAAAGACAGTGGACTCTTTTCTCTTCGATGCCCTGACATCAAGACAGTTTTATGGACTCAGTCTCAGTTTTTTTCTGTTTTAACACGGACGCGTCAAAAATCACCTAAATCTTATTAACTTGGGTTAAACAGGGGCGAGTCTGAAATCCGACATCCATTCACAGGAATGCAGCGCTGCTGTTATTCTGGGTTCGCAGTAACTCAACACCGGCTGGAGGTCCTGCTGGACCGCTTTAGGGGAGACAATTAACATATTGTTGCCATGCCAACACTAATAATTTCGTTGGGGATTTTTCTTCACATATATGGCATTGTGGCTGAGTCAATAGTGTACACGAGGTAACAGGCGGTAGGGGGTTAACCTATTTCAGGGAACAGAGTGTTTTCAAGGACGCAGTGGCCGTTGGCAGAACAACCCAGTGCTAATTATGCATTCAGGGACGCTCTGCCCGATGTTCACCGATTTCCCATCTGAGGAATCCTGACCACCTGACGACCGCTGCTCCGATGCTCCGTGGCACATGCGCTGGACGGCGGTGCACGCACCAGGAATCACATGCTCACGGGAGGCTCCAAAGCCACGCATGTGAGACGTCAGAGGAAACTTGCCTGTGCCCTGGGCGTTGTCAGAGGATTTCTCATGGTAGGGGATGTGGTTCCATGTGGGCTCTTTTAGTAACTACTGGTTACCAAGGCAGCGTGTGTGCACTTAGGAAGGGGGAGAGAGAGAGAGAGGGGGAGAGGGAGAGAGAATGGGAAGGAGAGGGAGAGAGAATGGGAAGGAGAGAGAGAGAGAGAGAGAGAGAGAGAGAGAGAGAGAGAGAGAGGCTGAGGCCAGCTGGCAGGATCACCACTTGACTTGTGATTTCTCACAAGCCCCAGGCTCTGCGTGGAGAGAGGACTGTGAGTCTTTAGTCCTGTCCCCAGGCCAGCTTTCCTCTGTGGCCTCTTGGGTTGTTACCTAAAACCTTGAAGACAGAGCCTGTCAGGCTATTTTCCTTAGCAGATAAACACTGCCCATTTTAAGAAAAGCAGCCATCTCATATGGGTGCACATTTAAGATGCAGGTGCGGAGGGCCTTTTTAATAAATAGGAAATGACTTTGGAGGAGGGGGACCCTCAGCAGCTGTCAGGTGTGGGAGCACTTCCTTGAGCTACCCGAGGGTCAGGTTCCTTCTTTCTTCCATCACCAAGAGTGACCTGAGCAGCTACTACACGTCAGGCACTGTGCAGTGTGGACATGAGGGTGAATGAAATGCAGAACCTACCCTCGAGGGGTCACGGTGTGATGGGAGACACACCTACACATGTGTGCGCGTACACACACACACACACACACACGCACACGCGCGCGCGCGCGCGCACACACACACACGTGCATGCGCACACAGCTACGGCTCTAATGTGTGTTGAGATGTAGCTGGAACTTGAAGGTCAAGGAGGATCCCAAGCACAGGGGGTAGAGTAGACAGCAGCACAGAGCCTGGCAGTGGTTTGGAGGTGGCTTGTCGGGGGACCCCAGCCGAGCTGTAGGGTACAGGTGGTGGTTCTTCGCTGCTGGAATCAGGACTCCTGGGAAGGTAGCTGCATCGGGGCCAGAGAACATCAGGATAGAAAGTTCTGGATCATCCTATTGTTGCCAGAAAGGAAGAAAGCTTTCGAGGATGCCAAGAGCCTCCTGAAGATGCTCCTCTGGGCAAGTTTGACGAGTTGACCACCTGGTGATGTGGTTAATTGGAGCCAGCTCATGAAAGGCCATGAGTTTAGAAAGATACTCAAATGAGAACAATTCGTCCAGCCTTGAACAAAAGGGTGGTTGAATGATTTGAGGTGGACGACTAGTAGGGTACACATACATTCTATTCTAAGAAGCAAGGGAGTGGAAGTGTCTACGAGGAGTTTGTTTCTTCTGTAAGGCGTGACTGGGTATCATGGTTGAGGGTGTGTGTGAGCCTCACATTCCCTCTCGGCCCTTCTCCATCCCCGTTGTGCCTCACGCAGGGGCCAGCCCCCATAGGCTGCATTTCCCAGCATCCTGGCCAGGTGTGGCCTAGAGACGGGGAGGAAAGGAGAAGCCAGCTTATGTCTCCCCAGCATCAGCAGCATCCCTTCTCTGGGCCCGGCAGCACCTTCTCTTCTTTGTCCCACCAGCCCAAGGTGCTGGCCGTGTCCTCTCCTTGCTCATCCCTGGTTACCTCACCACCCCCACCTCCCAATTTGGCTTCTCAGCTATATAACCAATGCCCTTCAATAGGTTCCATGTGAATTACTAAATGACCTCTGTTCTCCTGGTTAGTATCTGATAGGATAGGCCATTGTTTCTAGCTGCCTAAGCAGGAAAGAATAATCCCCAGGAACTGCTGGTAAGTAAACCCAATAATCCCAGAATAAACAGACAGTGTAGCAAGGGCAGGGAGGGGCGATGAGCATTGTGGTCACACAAAATCCAGGCTGATGGGCTCTGGTGGGCGCAGGCAAAGAGCACGGAGAGGACGCTACAACGGCATGCTCCCCAGCGACACATTCGTCACACGTCCTGAGGAGAAGAAATCACTTCGCACGAGAGTGATGGGCTTGAGGAAAGGATACCTCACAGGTGAAGTGCCCTTCTCATTGCATCATCTCAGCAAAGACACCAAATTTTAAAACTTAAAAAAAAAAAGTTCTTCCAAAAGACAGAGGCTTAAAACTCCCTTCATCACAAGTAAAAGTTGTTGTTTTTTATTCCATCAAAAGAAATGGAGCCTGGAGACCTGGGACTCATGTTTGAGTCACCTTACATTCTACATCCAGGTCCCATGTCTCAGCCAAGAATCAGCTGGCCAATAGCCCAATTCTATGTCCTCAGCTTGTCTGAGAAAGTGTCCTCTGTCTTTGGCTCTGGGAAGACTAATGACTTCCCAGGAGGGAGTAAAATATTGCTGAAACCCTAGGATGATATAAAAATGCAATAAAGAATAACTAAATGTAGTGATAATCCTGGGGAGGCAATATATCAAGTGCAGAATAATGAATGAAGGCCACGGTGGGTCTGTTTTTTCGGGGGCATAAGAGTGCGGTCATGGTTGTGTGGCCGTTGCGTTTCTGAATGTTTGGTCCACCCTGGAGGTATTTGAAGTATTCAAAAGAATCCAACGCAATGTTTGTCATGCATTGCAAGTTGTTTACGAACATTTAATTCATCATATTCATAACTGGGAAAAATTGGTTTTCTGGGTTCTGTTCATTAGATGTACGTGTAACAATTAAGCATTAAGGACAGTCCACACAATTGTAGGGGTTTCTTTCCCCCATAGAAAAGCCTCGTAGGCTTTAAATCACCTACCAGTGGGTTCCAATGGGACTAACAGTCTCCCCCCCTCCCCCACCATCTTTCAAGCTGTTAGCTTTCAGGCCACTGAAACTGGGCGCCCTCATAGATGCTGTTTAGCATTTCACACCTTTCATCTTGTTTTATCCTCACAAGCACCGGGTGGTATTATCTTCATGTGACCAAGGAGGAAACTGTAAGTTAGAAAGCATTTGGCTGCAAGAAAGAGAACACTGGACCCAAAACGACTTAAACAGCAACAGGTTCATGATCTCCGTGAACAGTAACCCTGTGATCCTGCTAGCAGCGGGGCTGGCTCATCCAGGGGCTCCCTAACACCAGTTCCCAGCTTCTCTGTGATTCTTCTGGCTCTTCCCACAGTCACAAGGTGGCTGCCATAGTTCCAGGCTCAGTGGTGTCCTCAGGGAAGGCCATTTCTCTGGTGGGGCTTTTGGTATCAGCGAGGAAATCCTCTCTCAGCAGCACTTGGGTGACTCCTCATTGGGTTCGCTACGGCGGATAAAGAACGGAGGCGAGTGAGGTCAAGCCCCTCGTTCACAGTAACCCAGCTAGTCGATGCGATGGGAGCTAGGATGCAGGGACCCTTTCACCACCCCCACTTCCCCTCCCCCTGCAGGGACAGAGGCTGGTCAGGATCCCATAGCCGACTCGTCTCAGCCACCATGGCCATCAAGCAGTCCTTGTGTCCGACCAAAATCTGTCCCGCTTTAATTTATGCCCCACCTCTTCTGCTGAATCTCCAAAGAGGCCTTTTTCTGGTCTATCGGATAGTTAGCTCGTGAGTCAATGAGCCCTCCACCTGCCACCCAGCTCTGCCACCAGCTCTGCCCTGTGTGTCCTTACATGCCCACTCTAGGGCCTCCCTTGAACATGTGCCGAGCTTTCCATGCCACTTTCAGGGACAAATGGACCGGCG
>NW_005871511.1:646040-668210 GCF_000147115.1 Myotis lucifugus
AGCTGCACCAGCCATGTTTCAGGTGCTCGGCAGCCGCCTGTGGTGAGCTGCTTCTCTGCTGGACAGCGCGGAGTCAGACCATCTCCCACAACAGCAGGCTCTATTGGCCAGTACTCCCTGTGGTCCTCAAACTCACAGTCACCTGCAGGGCTTATTACAACACTTAATGCGAAGGCCTCGCCCCCACAGACTCTGCCTCAGTGGGACTGGGGCGGGCTGGAAGAATTTTGTTTTTAACCATTTCCTCAGTGATGCTATATGTCAAGGGTAGGGAACCTCTTTTCTGCCAAGGGCCATTTGGATATTTATAACATCACTAGGGGCCCAGTGCACAAATTCGTGCACCTTGAAAGGAACTGTGGGCTGCGAGGCTGCTGTGGGCACAGGGGCAGGTCTCGGTCCATCCTCCGCCCCCCGCCCGGCCCCTTCTGCCACGACCTCTGGTCCCCTGTCTGCTGGCAGCCCCGCTTCCGCTGCCACCGCTACCATTTGCTGATGGCACCGGCCCTGCTTGCACCTGCTGATGGTGCTGAGTGATCAGGACTGTTGCCAGGTGGGCTCTGGCAGCGGGTGCAAGCGGCGGCTCCAGGTGTGAGTGGGGCCAGCACCGGCAGCAGGTGCGAGCGCCCAATGGGACCGCAGCGCACAGGAGCAAAGAATTTTCAGTAACCACCAGAGGCTCACCCTAATGACAGCTAAGGGTGCCCTGCCTTGGTCTGGTGTCCCCTCTCACCTGCTCCACCACCCCGCTGCGGCTGATGCCCTCCATGTTCTGTGCTCTGCCACTTGCTGCCGATGCCCACCATGTTCTGCATGCACCCCCTGGTGGTCAGCGCACATCATAGCGACCAGTTGTTCGGTTGTTTTGCCGTTCAGTCTACTTGCATATTAGGGTTTTATATATATAGATTTAGGGGCCATACTAAATTATCATCTTAAAAATTAGCCTGCTGTATTTGGTCAAACATTTCATTAACTCACCCCTAATGCCTTGGCAGGGCCAGACCAAATGATTTTGTGAGCCTTCTACAGCCCGTGGACTGGATGTTCCCCATCTTTGCATAGCAGCTGGTCCAGAGCCCACACTTTGAGAACCAATGCTATTCACCCACTGCTGGGAGAGCCTGCTTTGAAGACTCCAGGTGCTGATCCGGATTGACTGCGGGAAGGAGTGTCCAGTGGACACAGCCCCCTCAGAGGAGAGCATCTAGAACAATGATGGCGAACCTTTTGAGCTCGGCATGTCAGCATTTTGAAAAACCCTAACTTAACTCTGGTGCCGTGTCACATATAGAAATTTTTTGATATTTGCAACCCTAGTAAAACAAAGACTTATATTTTAGATATCTATTTTATATATTTAAATGCCATTTAACAAAGAAAAATCAACCAAAAAAATGAGTTCACGTGTCACCTCTGACACGCGTGTCATAGGTTCGCCATCACTGATCTAGAAGGTCAAACTAGTGGAACAGTGGAGTGCATTTCTGGATTTGCCAAAAAAAAAAGAACACCCCAAAACCCACCAGAATAGTCCTCACCCGTGGGCCACATTTCCACCTGTCATAAGCTCTGAGCAGGGGCGACTGCAGTTCCCACGCTGACCACCGGCCCCTCTAAGGATGATACAAAACAAGAGGCCACTCCAGTGTCACCTAAGATGCTGGTCCCTGGTTGTGGTTTTCTTTCCACCTTCAGCTTTTCGAGATGCTCTGGCACCTGGTACCTCCCCTTTGGGAGAGGCCATCGGGTGGGCAGTGGACAGAAAAGCATTGGATTTGGAGTTAAAAGATTCGGATTCAAGTCTCCTTGTGACCTTGGTCATTGCCCCTCTGAGTTCAATAATCTATAATAATAAAAGTGTAATATGCTAATTAGACCGGACGACCTTCTGGACGAAGCCAGGGCTGCGAGAGAAGCCCAGGTCCCGGGTGCCAGAGGGAAGCCGGTGCCGGCAGCCGGGGGAAGGAAGGCCTACTCTTGCACGGATTTTGTGCACCAGGCCGCTAGTGGGATAATAATGGTCATATTACCTACGTTAGGAAGCTGCTCTATGCTTGAGTGGTATAATATGTGACTTCTGTTTATAAATCGCAGGTCCTGTAGCTGGTGTGTCACAGCAAGAGCACCGGCTGTCTCCGGTCAGAGTGACTCGTGTGCATGCACATCTCTCCACAGCCCAAGAGCTCCTGGGGCGGGCTCTGTCTTAGTCATCGATTGATTTCTGGGCCCCCTAGTGCTTGGCTTGAAATCCAGCAAATAGTTACCTTAATGGTGATTATTATTCCAAAACCTCCAGCATGTATTATGTGCTGGGCGCTGTTCTAATGTATGAATTCATTTCATTCTTACTGCATTCCCACGAGGTACGTGTTGCTGTGATGAAATTACGCATCACGGGCACCCAGTAAATATCTATTGACGCATCTAGGGCAGCGCGTGTCCGGCTTTAACACACGCAGGAGTCATCTGGGGATTTTGATCTTGTTACAATACACATCCTGATTCAGGAGGTGCCGCGCTGCCCACGGGCTCCCATGTGATGCGGCCGGACAGCAGGCCGCACTGTGAGCATCAAAGCTCTAGGCCCTTTAACGCATCCTCAAAGAGAAAACATCTAGTCCCTCCGGGGGTGGGGGCAGGGGCGGGAAACACTTTGGAAAAAAAGAACTGTCCTACTTGGCAGCGAGAGGATTATGGGTTCTCGGGATAGACATCCTTTGAGAGGACGATGAAGTGAGCCCAGCAAAGGCAGCTTTTATTTATTTTAAAACACATTTTTATTGATTTCAGAGAGGAGGGGAGAGGGAGAGAGAGACAGAAACCGTCGGCTGCCCCGGGCATGTGCTCTGACTGGGAATCTAACAGTGACCCCTGGTTCATAGTCTGACGCTCAACTACTGAGCCACACAGTGGCGGGGCCAAAGGCAGCTTTTAAAGTCTCCCTGGAACAGTCTGTTCTCACCATGTCTGGGCAAGGAGCGGGGAAGACACTTTTCAATATTAGGAACAGAGCTTCAGGACTGCGGCCACACCGCTGACCTTAACAGGGAGCCCAGCAACGATGCCAAGTTGCCTGGGGTCTGCCATCCAGGGAGGCCAGTGTCCCTAGTGGGAGAGGGATGTTCAAGGGTAATGGGAGGAAGTGTGTGCATGAAACGTGGCCTCAGAGTTGGGCAGAGCTGGGTTCAAATGCAGCATCGCTACTTGCTAGCTGTTCCACCCCAGGGCAACGTCCTTATCCTTGCAGCTCTGTTTTCTCGTGTAGCCTAGAGTTAGTACCGGGTCTGATGAGGAAACAGAAGCGCCTGAAGGACTTAAACAGAGCGACTTCAATGCAGGGAATCAGTTGCACACATGGCAGAGCTAGGAAGCCATTGGGGGAAGGTGAGGCAATGCAGGGATCAGCACAAGTCCACCGGAGCTGGAGGGCCCCCCGGAGGAGGCACCGCAGCCCAGGGGTCAGGTCACAGGGCTGGGACTGGTACCGTAGAGGACTCAGCCCTTGCCAGGATGCCACCTGAGTGAGGAGGAAGGAGGAGAAATGCCTGTGCTTCTCCCTTTCCAATCTCCCGCGATGGTCCCCTGGGCTGACCTAACGCCTCACCTCCTCATGTGACGCCACACAATGTCTAGCCATCACCGGTCACTGTGCAAACGTATCACAGCATAACTGACTGCATTCCCCTTCGCCTTTCGACCCTCTGTTGTTAGGCACATTCACATGAAGGATCATCACAGCATTACCCACCACAGCGTGTCCGACTGTTAGAAATCAGTCCCTTTATTGTTATGTGAGGGCCTTCTTTAACCCTGGTCACTTGTTTTGCTCTGAAGTCTGTTCCATCTGAAATTAATATGGCTACTCCTGCCTTATTTTGATTTGTGTGAGTCATGTAGATCTTTCTCTATCCACTTACTTTTAATCTACACGTGTCTTTCTATTTGTTGACCCTGAGAAGGAAAATGCCTGTCAAAAAGAACTCCTTGTGGTTAACTGAGCCCAAATTTATAATTAGTCTAGTACAGCGGTTCTCAACCTGTGGGTCACGACCCCTTTGGAGGTCGAAAGACCCTTTCACAGGGGGTCGCCTAAGACCATCGGAAAACACATATATAATTACATATTGTTTTTGTGATTAATCACTATGCTTTAATTATGTTCAATTTGTAACAATGAAATTGGGGGTCACCACAACATGAGGAACTGTATTAAAGGGTCGAGGCATTAGGAAGGTTGAGAACCACTGGTCTAGTAGCTGTTGTTTGGTGGTGGTGGTGCCGGGGGAGGGGTGGGGAAAGAGGAGCTCTCATGCACTTCGTTCCTACCTTGTGAGATGAACCTTATAAAGGAGTTCCTGGAATTGTATTTTGACCAATAGGATAGGCTTGTCCATCAATTAGAGCTACACAACTATATCTTCATCTTTACCTACCAACTAGTGTATTCATACGACCAATGAGGATGTAAGATTCTGACCAATCAGAACCGTTCTGTGTGGATCAATCAAACTGTGTAAATCTGGATTCTTTATTTGCATAAAAAGGGACCAATCAAGGAGCAGGACAGGCACTCTCTCTATATAAGCCAGCCTCTCCTTTGTCTTGGCTGAGGAGACCTTTGGTTTCCACTGGAGGCTGCCCTTCCCCGGTTTGCAAACTGTTCACCTGAATAAAGTCTCTACTGTAGCCCAGACTGGGGACTCATGTTGGCATTGGGTTGGTGGCAGTGGCCTTTTGTTGACATTTAAAGTGGGTTTCTTGTAGGCAGTGTATAGTTGGGTTTTGTTTTTTGATCCACTCTGACCATCTCTGTCTTTTAATGGGAGTATTTAGACCATCGATGTTCAAAGTGATGACGGATATAGTTGGAATTATATCTACTATATTTGTTACTGTCCTTGTTCTTTGTTCATATTTTTTGCCTTCCACTCTTTCTGGTTTTTGTTATTTTAATTGAACATTTTATATGATTATCTTCTCTCCTTTGTTGGCATATCAGCTGTACTTAAAAATTTTTTAAATGTATTGATTTGATTGTTTATTTTTTGTTGTTGTTAATCCTCACCAGAGGATATTTTTCCCATTGATTTTTAGAGAGAGCGGAAGGGAGGAAGGGAGAGAGAGAGAAACGTCAATTTGTTATTTCACTTACTTATGAATTCATTGGTTGATTCTTACATGTGCCCTGACCGGGATCAAACTGTAACCATGGTGTATAGCAGTGATGGCGAACCTATGACACGCGTGTCAGAGGTGACACTCGAACTCATTTTTTTGGTTGATTTTTCTTTGTTAAATGGCATTTAAGTATATAAAATAGATATCTGAAATATAAGTCTTTGTTTTACTATGGTTGCAAATATCAAAAATTTTCTATATGTGACACGGCACCAGAGTTAAGTTAGGGTTTTTCAAAATGCTGACACGCCGAGCTCAAAAGGTTCGCCATCACTGGTGTATAGGGGCGACACTCTAACCCACTGAGCTATGTGGCCAGGGCTCAGTTGTCCTTTTTAGAAAGTTTATTTTAGTTGATTGCCCTGGAGTTTGTATGTAATCAACATTCAGAACTAATTCAAATCCACTGTCAAATAGTAGTGCTTCACAGATAGTGCGAGTATATTATAATAACAAAATAATCCTAATGCCCCCTCTTGTCCCTGTATCATTGCTGTTATTCATGTCACTTATACATAAGTACATATAAATAAGTATATATTTGTATATATATATGTAAGCATACATAATAGGATACATTATTGCTATTTTTTTAAACAAATTGTGATCTATTAGATCAATTAAGAATAAGAAAAATAAGTTTTTTCCTTCAATTATTTCTTCTCCAATGTGCTTCCTTTTTTTGCATAGACTCGTGTTTCTGACCTATATCATTTTTCTTCTCTCTAAAGAACTTCTTTTAACATTTCTTGCAAGGCAATTCTACTGGTAACAAATTTTCTCAAATTTTGTTTGTCAAAGTCTTTATTTCACTTTAATTCTGAAGAGCAGAACTCCGGGTTGTGGTTTTTTCTCTCAACACTTAGTGTTTCACTCCACTCTCTCCTGCCGTGTGGTTTCTGAGAAGCTGCTAATTATTATCTTTGTTCCTTTGCAGTAAATTTTTTATCCTTTGGCTTTTTTCAGGGTTTTTTTTTCTTTACCTTTTATTTTCTATAGTTTAAAAACGATATGCCTAGGTTTAGGTATGTTTTTTGTTTTTGTTTTCCCAATTATCTTGCTTGGTGTTCTCTGAGCTTCCTGGATCTGTGGTTTGGTTTCTGATATTAATTTCACAAAATCCTCAGTCATTATGGTTTCAAATATTCCTTCTGTTTTCTCCCCTCTTTCCTCTCCTTCTGGTTTCCCATTATAACCTTTTGTAGTTGTCTCACAGTCATGGATATTCTCTTGTAGTTGTTGTTGTTGTTTTTTTCAGTTTTTGTTGCTTTACTTTTTAGTGTTGGAGATATCTATTTCTATATCCTCAAGCTCAGGGATTCTTTCCTCAACTGTGTCTAGTTAATAAGATCATCAAAGGCATTCCTACCCAGCCACCATGGCTCAGTGGCTGAGTGTCGACCTGTGAACCAGTAGGCCATGGTTTAATTCCGGGTCAGGGCACATTCCCAGGTTTCGGGCTCGATCCCCAGTAGGGGGCGTGCAGGAGGCAGCCGATCAATGGTTTTCTCTCATCATTGATGTTTCTATCTCTCTCTCCCTCTCCATTCCTCTCTGAAATCAATAAAAATATATTTTTTAAAAAAAGACCATCAAAGGCATTCTTCATTTCCATTACAGTGCCTTTTATTTCTGGCATTACTTTTGATTCTTTCTTAGAATTTCTACCTCCCTGCTTACATTGCCCATCTGTTCTTTCATGCTGTTTACGTACCAATTAGCGACCTTAGCATATTGATAATTGTTTTAAATTCCTGGTCTGATAATTCCGACATCACTGCCTTATCTGAATCTGGTTTTGATGTTGGCTCTGTCTCTTCACACTGTGTTTTTAGCACGTCTTGTCATTGTTCCTTAACAGCTGGAGACAATATAGTGGGTGATGCCGCAGTAGGACTTTAGTGATGCGGTGCCAAGGTGAGTGGAGGGGGCATGAAAGCTCTCTTCAGTCCTAGGATTAGGGCTCTTCTCTTACTGGGCCTGTACCTGGGGATTGTGAACTTCACACATGCTTCCAGGTGTTCTTTCCTCCCCCTCAGGGGGGATAGGAGGGGGCTGGAGCTGAGTACTTCCCTTCTCCCGTGTGGAAGGCTAAAGCGACACGGAAGTTGGTTGGGGGGGGGGGGGACGACGACTCCCTATGACCGGGTTGCCCTGGGGTTTTTCACTTCCAGACTTGCCCACACTGAGCCTTCAGCAGTTTGCTGATTACAGTGTAGGATTCCCCACCCCAGCCCTGGCTCCCTCTGAGGTTGCTGCTTGTGGGGTTTTGCCCTGATAAGCCGTGAGTCCCTGTATTTGTCTGTTGGTGTCTCCAGTTTGCGGGGCAGTGGTCTGCCCTGTGACCTCACTGCTTTCCTGTCTGTAAAGAGAGCTGTTAATTTTTCAGTTTGTTCAGCTTTTTACTTGATGGGATGGAGTGGTGACTGCCAAGCTTCTTACATGCCAGCCCCGGGTTTTGATTTGGTTTTTGTTTGTTTTACAAAAAGAGTGGTTTGAAACAACACACGTTTGTTATCTCACACGTTTGTAGATCGGAAGTCTGGAAGGCACTGGCTGGTTCTCTGCTCAGTGTCTCAGGAACCCGAAATCCAGGTCGGCCGGTTGTGTTTTCATCTCATCCTCAGGTTCCTCTTCCACGCTCACTACAGCTCTTGGCAGAATGCATTTGCTGTGGTTGTAGGACCGAGGTCCCTGCTTCCTGTGCTGCCTGTCACCGGGGCCACTCTGCTTCTCCGGGACTCTTGCATCCTTTCTCACGTGGCCTCCTCCGTGGTCAGACAGCATCGGCGCGCTGACCTTCTCATGCTTCACTCTGTGATTTTGTCTTCTCCTTCCTGCCCCTCCTTTTAATTGAGCATTTTAAATTATTCTATCTCTCCTCTTAGCCTATCAATTATAAGTCTAAGTTTGTTTCCGTGGTGGTCCTAGAGTTCAAAAAAATACACTTTTAATTAATGTAAGTCCATTTTTAAATAACACTATGTAAATAACACTCCATGTGGTCTAGTATTTTTCCCTTTTATCCCTTGTGACAACGCTATCATTCATTTCATTTATCCATATGTTATAATCATATGATTCATGGTTACTCATGTTGCTTTAAACAAAGTTATATTTAGATCAGTTTAGAATAAGAAAAATAAAATATTTTATTTCACCTTTATTTATTCCTTCTCTGCCTTTATTCCTTTCTTTATGGAAGTAAGGTTCTGACCTATGTACTTTTATTTCTGCCTGCAGAACTCCTTTTATTATTTTTTTGCAGGGCAGGGCTGCTGGTGACGGATCCCCTCTGTGTTTGTTTGTTTGAAAAATGTCTTCTATCTCTTTCACTTTTGAAGAATAACTTCACAGGCTATAGTCCTCTAGGTTGGTGGGTTTTTTCTTTCCACATTTCAGACATTCCACTCCATTCTCTTGTTGTTTGCACTGTGTATGGTGAGAAGTCCCCTGTAACGCCTATTGTTTGTTTTGGTATTTATTCTACTTGATGTTCTCTGAGCTCCTCAGATCTTTGATTTGGGAAGTTCCTGGCCATTATTAATTCAAATGCTTCTTGTGCTCCATTTTCTCTTTCTCGTCCTTCTGGTATTCTATGCATGCATAGGCTACACCTTTTGATGTTGTTCCATAGTTCTTAGATGTTTGGTTCTGTGTGTCATGCTTTTTTCTCCTTGCACTTCAGTTTGGGAAATTTCTACCAACCTGTCTCCAAGCTCACAGGTTCTTTCCTTGACCATGCTTCGTCTCCTGGTGAGCGCATCAAAGGCATCTTCCACTTCTATTACATTGCTGGGGCTGACCGGCAGACCCTGGGCGACGGATGAACAGGTTGCTCTGACACACGTTTCTGTGAGAGAGAGGCTAAGGGACTATGTGGCTATCACCACCAAGTAGCCCTGTTCTCCTGCCTCCTTAGTTTTTTTTTTAAAATATATTTTATTGATTTTTTACAGAGAGGAAGGAAGAGGGATAGAGAGTTAGAAACATCGATGAGAGAGAAACATCGACCAGCTGCCTCCTGCACACCCCCTACTGGGGATGTGCCCGCAACCAAGGTACATGCCCTTGACCAGAATCGAACCTGGGACCTTTCAGTCCGCAGGCCAATGCTCTATCCACTGAGCCAAAATGGTTAGGGCCTCCTTAGATTTTTATTGTCACAACAGCTTGAACTAAAATTAACCTCTAGATACAATCAGCAGGGTAAGCATCCTTGAGAAAGTATATGCGTCCTTTAAGCAAGGACATTCTGAAGACTAAACATAAAGATTCTGGTAAAACAACGGGGGAGTGGGGGTCAGACTGTTTGGAAAAGTCAAGGTAGGAGCTGCCACCTTTGGCAAGGTCCCCCCAAAGTCCCCCCGACCTTTGGGAGAATCCTCCTTACAGACATTCCAACCAAGTCCCCTGCTCCCCCACATCTCCCCCTTTTTGTTTTGCTGGCTGCAGAAGACAGAGAGAGGCGGCAAACTTTCTGCTTTGGAATGGCGGGGTCCACGGAGCGCGTTTACTGCTCAAGTTCTGATTTTGTAGACTATAAGAAAAACAAAGAGAATTACAGTGACAGCAGTGGTTAGTCTAATTAAGAAGACAGGGTATTTATAAGCATTAAATCTTGCCTTTTAACAAGGTGTAGGGGACAGGATTATAAAAGGGAAGGGGCTAGGGCGAGGGATGTAGCTAAGCACAGGCCTGGGGTCTGTAGATATCAGCTACATCAGCTATTGTCAGGCTGAGGAGATGATGTTGACTCCTGGTGGGTCGGTCTGGTAGGTTGGTCTGATGGTGCTTATTGGTTCTGCTTGCTGGATTCACAGCTGAGTCACCTCCCTAATTACTTCGTACAGGCCTTGAAAAGAAAACTTTAAGAAAAATGTAACCCCCTATTCACATGTAAGTATATGTGTTCTAAGATTTAAAATAATATTTTAGATTAATTTAGGTGCTCTGTTAGATAGAAAGTTTACTTCTAGTGCAAAGAAATCAAGTTATACAGTTGCTATCAGGCTTCGCCTGCAATACCCATAGAATGGGGGTGCATTCCTCAAGTTGAGGTCCTTACAGGTGTCTTGAGGTTTCTTTCATGTCATCTCTCAGGAAAGCAAACTTCATTCCTTACCTAAAAAGACTGCCATGAACCACATGACCAAGCGAGGTACCAGGCTGTTTATCCAAGGGGCTTATCGGCTTCAAAGTCACTCTTCATTCCTAGAGCTTTCCGGTGACATCCACAGCCTGGCATGTCTCTCTTTCAGACATGATATCCCAGTGAAGTTTTGGTTAATAAAACTGCAATTGGAAACTGACTTCTATCCTGTTATGAAGAAATTAGATTCTTATTGGATTCATGCAAACAAACATTTTGCCATGAGAATAATAATTAACAAAACTATAATTATTTTTAGTTCATTCAATCCTATAATTAAATTTGCTTTAATTATAGGATTTTTTCTTGCCAGTATTTCTATAAATCCAGATACTCTATAGAGTAATATAAATGACATGGAATCTTGTCCTTTCTGTAAAACACAGTATTCCACCATATGATAACTTATAACAATTAGTTATAAAATGAAAGCATCTTAGAATCTATTTAATATGCATATATAAATAGAACATAATGATTATTTCCTTATTTGACAGAGCTTCCCATATACCTTAAGTATAAAATTTTTCTTCATGAGGAGAGAGAGCAAATCTTAAAATTTAAACTCAGGGAAGGTAGTCAAATATATTATATTATTGTATATTATTATTATTAAACAGTATAAAATCTATTCATTTAAAGTAATCCACTTTCTAATTAACATAATATAATTATTTTAATAATATATATAAAACCTTTGCTTCCTAGGCGAATACAGGAAAAACCTTTTTTCCCCCCTTACTTTTAGAAATAGGCTTATTTTTCTAATGGAACGTACTCACATTCTTAAGAAGCATAACAGAGACAGTGAATTCCTTAGTTGAGAAACAATTCCCTCGAACTTGGAAATCCCAAGTGGGCTCCAATGATTCACTGTGCAGTTCCTTTCATTGGTCTTACTTAGTTTTCGAGGGTTCCATCGCATTTCGTTGCATCCCTGGTTCCTCCTCATGCCCCGACCTGCAGGGCACGCATCGTGGGTACTCCACACCAAATCCTGCAAAGGAATGAGAGGATAGGAGATGCGAAGAAATGGAGGCAAGACAAAGTTCTGATCAAGCCTCAATTTTATTTTTACGGGTAGTATTTATGTTGTTCTAGAGGAGAGGGGTGGGCAAGGGGGTCCATGGGCGGTAACCTATCATTAAGGATGTAACAGGCTCTGGAATGTCGCAGCTATGCGCTTATCAGCGGAGATGTAGCAGCTTTGTGCTTAGGGTGAGGGTATGTTATCTTTTAACTCCAGGCCAAACCGGGAGTTGGCTTGGAGGAGCCATAAACCTATTATGCTGTAAACTGGAGATGTATATGTGATTTTTAATGGCTCCCAACATCCTCACACAGGGGCACCACTTTGCCAGGGCTGACCTTCGATGGGTGAACAGGTTGCTTTGACACACGTTTCTGTGAAAGAGAAGCTAAGGCGCTACTTGGCTATGGCCACCAAGTAGCCCTGTTCGCCTGCTTCCTTAGGTTTTTATTGTCACAACAGCTTGAACTGAAATTAACCTCTAGATTAACAATCAGCAGGGTCAGCATCCTTGAGAACGCACACGCTTCTACAAGGTCGGGTCTTTAAAGACTAAACATTGAGATTCTAGCAAAATACCCCAGGGGATCGGACGTGTTTGGAAAAGTCAAGCTGCTGCCTTTGGCAAGGCCCCCCCAGAGGCCCCTGACCTTTCAGAGATTCCTCCTTACAGACATTCCAACCAAGTCCTGTGCTTCCCCACATGACATGTTTTTGGTCTCTAGCATTTCCTTTCCATTCTGTCTTAGAGTTTTCATCTCTCTGCTTACATTACCCCTCCGTTCTTATATGTTTTCCCATTACAGCCGTCAGTGTTCCGGTCACATTTACGTTCATGCTCTGTCTGGTGTCCGGCACGTGCGTCATAGCTGAGTCTGGCTTTGATAATGGCTTCGTCTCCTCACTCTGCTGTCTCCTGCCCTGTGCCATGCCTTGTGACTTCTTGTGGGAAGGCCGGCGTGTGCTGGGTAATAGGAACGGAGGTAACGGGACCTTCAGAGTGAACATCAGTCTTTTCAGGGCTTGTGTTAGTGTTTGCCACAGCTGGGTTCCAGAGGCTTCAGATGCCTCCAGTGGTTTTGTTTCTGTCTCTTCCTGCGTTGGGGTTTCCCTAAGCATCACTTCTCAGAGGGAGGCTGTGGCCGGAAGCTCTCTTCACGGTAATCCACCATCATTTTGTGGATTTTTAAATATTTGTTCATATTGGTTCATTTTGTGACTTTGGACATGTCCCTTCGCGGAGCCCAATGCATAATTCATCCAATAAGAATAATGCTCTCCCCTGGGAGGGCAGTCCTGAGGATTAAATGAAAGCACGGAGCACTGTGCTGGTATAAACCAGATTCTTGGTTGACTTGATGGGCCTATGTGGCTCTCGATCATTAATTGCTACGGTTTAGTTGGATGGTAACCCCGAGTCTGGCTTCGCCTCCCTCAGCTACGGAGTTAGAATGAGAACTTGTCTCTCCTCGTCCCAGTGGCCCAGCGGTGTGCATGCTGCAATAGGCATGTCTCTTCAAAAGAAAGGAAGGGTGAGCTGTGGGTGCCCCGGATGCTCTAAGCAGCACCTAATGACATATTTAAGTACAGGACCTGCCGGAACCATCTCCCTCTCTTGAGAAAATAATAACCTTCCTGGTTACACACTGACCCGAGATCCATTATGCCAAGTAAATAATACTTTGTTCAGAAGCATCCTAATTAGGTATTTACCTCCGAGATTGCAACAGCTTCACCCTGCTCCCCGGGGGAAGCATTAAGCATCCTATCTGGGCCGACAGGACTGAAAAACAAACCAGCATCAGGAAAATAAACCATGCCAATGATTTTTCATGAGAAGGCAGAGGGCTGGGGTTCTGGGGTGGAGAAGCCGTGGGCCAACCGTGGGGTCAGCCAGCCTCCCTGCTGGAATGGAGGCAGCCCCCCTCGGAAACAGACACAGATTAGGCTGAGAGGCAGCCCCTCCCTGTCCTGCACCCCCAGAATGAGGAGTTGGGGCTCGGTCACAGCTTGCTGATGCAACAGCTGACCCATGAGCCGGGGCTGCAATCATTAGGAATCGAGTGCTTGGTGTGAGGTGGAGGGGTCCTCTCTCCATCCTCCTCCCAGTCCTCATCGTCCTTGTGTCACTGGCAGTCCCTGGGGAGGCCAGGAGCCCAGGGCAGCCTTGCCCGAGGGTGGAGAGTTACCTGTTCCCTGCCCACTCTCCTTTCCTTCCTTCTCTTCCTTTCTCTTTCTTCTGCCTTTCACTTCTCCCTTCCTCTCCTCCTCTTCTTTCCTTTTCTCTCTTCCTTCTGTTCTCATGACCCCCTTCTCCTCTGTCGTCCCTTCCTCTGCTTCCTCTGCCCCCTCCTCCTGTAGCCACTCCCCGGCTCCTCTGGAACTTCAGGAAGCTCCCACCTGTCCTCACCACCCACCTGGCAAATGTCCCCTGCTGAGCGGTGGTACCCCTCCCCCCCAGGGCAGGCCCAGCGGTGAGCATTTGGGGAAATCATCCTCAGCCTCTCACCAGGAATCGACAGGAGATGCTCTCAAACCACGTTCTTTTGTTTGGAGGCACCATCCAGGGAGCCTCGGGATCAAAGTCAGAAAGCCCTCCAGACCGAAGACTTCTTCAGAGCCACTGTGAGGTCACAGGGCCATCCTGAGAGCTGGCCCGCCGCACACTCAGAGGTGAGACCTCTCAGCGTCACAGGCCGTGAGGGGCCTGGAGCTCAGTGAGCGGCCTCCTCTCCATCTGGGCTTGTTTTGCAGGGGCTCAAAGAATACGCCGTCGATCTGATTCTCAGAGCCCTTGCTTCCCAGCGCGGTGTCAGCGTGGGCCGGGTCGAAAGCACCTGGAGTGCTTCGCCTGGGGTCTGTGGACCGGAGGTTTGTATGAGTCAGTTCGGCTGCCATCACAGAGCACCACAGCGTGGGCGGCTCACACAACGCAAACGTGCTTTCTCCCTGTCCTGGAGGCTGGAGGCCTAAAATCAAGGTGTCAGCAGGGCTGGCCTTTCCTGAGGTTCCTCTCCTTGGCATGCAGATGGCCGCCTTCTCCCTGCTTCTCTGTGCGTGTCTGTGCCCTGACCTCTTCCTATAAGGACACAGTCAGACTGGATTAGGGTCCATCCGATGACCTCATCTGAACTTAATCACCTCTTTAAAGACCGTTTCCAAAGACAGTCACTCTTTGAGGTACTGGGGTTTAGGGCTTGAACATATGAATTTGAGGGGACATGATTTAGTCCACCACAGGGTCTGGGGATAAAACAGGGGAAATGGAAAGGGAAAAGGTACATTTTTTTTGCACTAACCTTTGACTGAAATGCAGCGTTTCCTTTCTACATGACAAGTGTGGGCAATAAACCACAGGGTATTAGCAGCACCTGTGACATTGTCTCCACTAAAACTCACAAATCCTTTTACATAAAAGTTGTCAGAGACATCCTGACATGTCCATGCTCATCACGACTTTAAAATGACGGTGTTAGACCCACTGCAGGGTCTCGTTCTTTATTGCATTTATTAAGAAGCACGGATGTTACTGTAGGGAGCGGCTTTAGGGTCCAGCCTCGGGCTGACCTGTGGCAGGGCCACAAACAAGTCCCAGCCTGGAGGGCAGAGCTCTCCTAGCATAATTAAGCCTGACCTTGTAGCCCTCCCTAATTCCTTCCCAAGTAGCTAATGGGCTGTGGGAGGTGCAGCAAGTGTTGCCAAAACAAGAACATTTGTATACATGTTAATCTACCCTTGTTATAATCAGACTATAAAATAAAGCATTGGCTTGCAGGCTGGGTCTTTTGTGTCCTCACCCAGGCACGGGAAATCCACCGAGCCCCAGCTGTATTCTCTCGTCTGTCTTTTCTTCAATCCTTCACCGCCCTTCTCAGGTTCACCCTTGGCTGTGCTGGCATGGCACATGTTACTATATAACAGAGTTGTTTTTTTTCAACGTGTTGATAATTATGTGACGATATAATCGACCTCCCTTGTTATTTCAATCTTTCTCATGTACTTCAAAACATTATTCTGAGAAGGGGTCCATGAGCCTCATCAAACTGCTAAAGGGACCCAAGGTGCATAAAAGGACACTGGATCTAGTGCAAACCTTACCTTTTACAGGAGGAACTGGGGCCCAGCGAGTGTCATTCACATCTCCGTGGTCAAACCGCTGGTTAGTGGAAGGGCTGGGCTGTCTGACTCCTGGTCCCCTGCTTGGTCCACTCTGTCACATTTGCTGCCTGTTCTCCTCTGATGAAGGCTGGTGTGAAACCATTAGCCATGCTATAAATTTCCACAATACCTTCAGGTCACTAGTGTACCGTGAATGTCCCCCAGGTATGTAGCCTTTAGGGGCACCCTTGAGAGCTGGCCCTTTCACACTCAGAGGTGAGGGTGGTGAGACCCTCCACCAACCACTACCCTCGTCCCCCTCCTGAGAGATGGAAGAAAGGCCGGCTTTTAACTGCTCTCCCATCTGACCTATTAGGGGGATCTTGGAGGAATGCTTTCACAGATGGTAGTAGTTTTCTCTGATCACCTGTCTTCTAGGGCAACCAAGTCATCCTGGTGAGTCTGGAACTCTCCCCTTGTCAGCACCGAGAGTCCCACGCCCTGGGAGGCCCCTCCATCCTGGACAGGCAGGGCTGGTTGGCCACCCTTCCAGTCAGCTCCCTGCCTGGGCAGCTGCTCCTTCCCCTCAGGTCACCTCCTATCATCTCATTATCGCCCGTGCAGGCTGCCTTCTGTTTGTCCACCCTCATGGTTCTGCAAGGCCCAGCTAGAACCGGGATGTCTCTTGCTTGGCAATTTCTCTGAAGACTTGGGAACTGTACTGTGGGAAAGAGAGCAACCTAAAATCTGAGTGAGTCGCAAGGCTCCTGGCTGCCCGGGACCCTAGCTCATGGCTGGCTTGCTCTCCTTGGCCCCCAACCTGCTGTTGCTCAGAGTGGGTCAGCGTGTGGCCCATGTTGGAAGATGCCCCCCCACTTCTCTCCTCCCCATAGGACCCTGACCACGGCCCTCTGCCCTTGGAGTCCAGACAGCTAACAGCCTTCCCTCTTCCCTCTTCCCACTCAATAGCCTGATCTTTTCCAAGTTGCTCCCCTGAGTGAAGGCCGGCTCTAACGTTATAACACAGAACCGTCAGCTGTTCTCACACTCCCGGCCTGGCTTCCCCTCTGCACAGTGAGAAGATCCATTGGCCCGGTTTTCTCAAAACAGTCAGCGCTTCCTTCCCTCCGCTGGTGACTTCTGCAGCCATTCCCGGAGCGAGGCAGCACTGAACACGCAGCTTGTCCTGCTCCGGACGCCCAGAGCAGTAGAAAATGGGTTTGCGTTGTTGTTGCAGGCATTCATTTATTCACTTGCGATTCATTTACGGACGCCTGCCACATGCTGGGCCCTGAGCTGGGATATGTAGATGCAAAGATGAACAAGGTCAACACGATCCACACTGGCTCTCAGATAGTTCTCTGCCAGTAAGGGCACAGACCAGCAATAGCAACCCATGGCCAGGGTTCCATACGATGCAGTCTGCCAGCGGCTGGGGGCACTGATGGAGGACATGGTCATTTCTGCCTGCGCTGGGGTGGGGGGCAGGGGAGAGAAGGTGTGGTGCCGTGACTCTCAAAGGCTGGTGTCTGGACCATCACATCAGCATCAACCTCAACCGGGAACTTATTGGAAATGCAAATTGTCAGCCCAGCCCATGAATCTGAATCTCAGGGGCGGGGGCCCCCCCCGCAGTCTGGGTGCTAAGAAGCTGTGGGGAGAATTTAGAACCGCTCCTGTTTGAGAGCCATCGGCACAGTGGGTGCTGTTGGCGCTGTCCCCAGTGCCCCTCGCAGGTCAGTGCGAGCAGCCCCCAGCCGCTGCAAGGGTCGCCTGCTAACCCCTCGCAGCTGCCCCCTTCTCTGGAGACCTGCCTTCCGCCAGGAAGCAGCCTCACCTGGGAGGTTACCGCCATTCTCCACCCCCACAGGCACAGGCTACAGAGGGCTCGGCCTTTGCCTCGATTCTGGGCCAGTGGCTAACTCAGGGGGTGGGGGTGGGGTGGGGTGGGGTTTTGGGGGGGGCAGGGCGTGATCCAGGACCGCATTTGTCCCCAGCTGAGTCCATGTCCTTGCTCAGCTTGTTCCCTCCCCAGCCCTGCATCCCTCACACCCTTCTCTGGAGGCCGCCCCAGTTAAGCACTTGGACAAGAAGCCCTGTCTCAGCTCTGCTTCCAGGGACCAACGTCAGCGGCTTCACTGAGGAAGGAGAGCTCGCACAGAGCCGGAGGGAGGGCTAAATAAAAGCCTGTCAGTCAAAAATCAAAGACCATCCGGGCAGAAGGAACCGAGTGTGCGAAGGCATGGAGGTGGGAGCCAGCCTGGTAAGCTGCCCCTCCCTCCCCCCCACCATGGGTCGTTTTATCTGGCTGGAATGTGGGGCGCTGCGGGGGCAGAATCAGAAAGCTTTCTAAGTTCTACAAAGGAGTGTCTTACGGGCAGTGGGATGCCATGGAGAGAGGAGGTAGGATGGAGTGTGGTTTGATTCACATTTTGCACAAATCACTCTGACGACAGTGCAGATAGTTTAGAGAGCAGAGGGACCACTTAGGAGAAAATTTCAGTGGTCTGGTCATAAATGATGAGGGCCAGACCTAAGATGTTGATGGAGGAGGGTCGAGAGGAGAAGATCTTTTGTCGAGAGATGCGGAAGGTAGGATTACCACGTGTGGGCTCACACCAGCATAGGTAAGGGTGGTTGACAGAGCTGGGGGCACTGAGATGATCCCCAGATACCCTCAGTGGACACTCTGAGACGAGGGACATGGGGAGAAGCACAGGTCCTGTGAAGGGTCCTGAGTTATGCACAGGACGTGCTGAGCGCTGGCATCTGTGGGGTGTAGGGGAGGCTGAAGATGTCCACTCAGCATAGAGGTGGTGCTGGGACCCGAGGAGAACCAAGACCAAGCACCAAGGGGGGATGAGGGCAGCTGGAAGCACAGCAGCCTGAACTTGAGGAGAACGTGCTGTCGTGGGAGTCAGATGTAGAGGAGAAAGTAGAGGGAGAGAGTCACATGCCCTGTGGTGTGGGCACTGTCCAGGGGGTGTGATCACCAGCCACGTTGGTCGTTTTTCAGTGGCATAGGGCGTGAGGTGCAGGGGACGCCAAGTGGCTGGGAAGCTAATGAGGCAGAGGAAGCGTGGAAACATGGGAGCAATTCCATGGAGCCAGGCTGTGATGGGAGGGAGACAGCCAGGCACCTCTCAGATCCCTGCACCCCCCTGGTCCCTGCACCGCTCTGACCCCCACACCCCTCCCAAGGTCCTCCTTAGGATCAGTAGCATGCCGTGGTCATGCGGGTCAGTTGGCCGGCTTCAGGACACAGGAGATGCTAACAGTGACCTCAGCTTCATGCCCCTAACTTTAACCACCAGAGCTACTGCCGGCGCAAAGGGTGACAACATGCTTGTACACAGATAAGCACAGATGACACATCCCCAAATTCTCAACGTCACACCTCAGCCAGGTACCAGCAGATCGATTTGTACATACCCGGACAGAAGGGTGCTAGTGCAACGCGTCGACATGATTTGAACATGCATTTGTCATCAGGGAGACCAAGTACACTCTCCGAGGCAGTTTGTGGCAACATTTTATAGAGATGGCCTAATCAATCACTTCTGATTCCCGGCTGCTTATTGGAGCCATCAATCATGATGAATTCTCTTGGCATTAATGGGAATGTCAGCAATGCTTCCATCGGATTCTCCCTGCACCTTCGCTTTAAATAGCAAGATTATTATTTATAACATGTTATTCAAGCGGTTTTTTTGTTTTTGATTGCTTCATGTCTGGGAGACCTTCACCTTGAAAGCACTTCTCCTTCTGGTCTACCCAAAGAGACGGGTTTGCCTCAGGTTTGGGGAGTGGAGCTAATTACAGGCTGGGCTTAATTAGAGGTGCTCTAAGGCTTTTGCAAAGCTTGCAGCACGTCTCTCTTGATGCCGTTTATCTTCTTCCTGAGGCCAGGACTGCTGTGTGCTTGGGCCTCCCTGGGGACCGGGAACTTTCTGTGGGCGACCTGTGAAGTGGGTCTTCTTAAACCACACAGAGGGGAGAAAAATCCCTCCAGTGCCCATCCTCTTTGACCAAGAAGATCTTGACTCAGAAGAGGAAATGCATGTGTCCCAAACAGTCCCCTACAAGGAGCATTCCCTGAGGGCGAGTGAGATTAGTGGGCTCCGTGGAGAGGTGGGAAGTGAATGAGTGAGTGAGTGATTGGAGGGGGCTTTAGGAGTGGGCTGGGATGGGGAGGGGAGAGTAGGTGAGCACGTGGGGCCCAGGTTAGGGTGCAGAGCAGAGATCCCCAGCCTCGTGGAGTGTCGTGTCAGTCTCCAGAACCATAGCTTTGTCTTGTCAGCCTGAACTCTGAACTTGAGTTCAAAGACACACACCCCTGCCCCCGCCCCCACAACAATGCTCCCTGTCAGCTCTCCGTTATGCTAGCCTGTCTGACCAGTTCGGGGATTATTCGGTCCCTGTTAAGTTTCTGTTTTTGGCTCAATTCCTCCAGGAGTAACTGGGGGAAGCAGGTCTGTGCAGGGGGAATGGGGCCCAGAGTTTAAACTGACCCATCGCACCATCTCATCTACAAGATCAGAGACGGCAAAGCCATAACATACACAACGGGGTTTGAGATGGACAGAATTTTTTTAGTTTTCCTCACCTCAACCTGTGCCATCTCCCATCCTCACTGCCCCTTCCAGGGAAGCGAGCGTGGGCTGAGTGAGTGAATGAACGGACGAGTGGATGAAGGAATGTAGTCTAACTACACCTCTCTTGCTTGGACACACAGCTCCAGTTTTCTCAGAAGGTCGCAAGAAGCTAGAAGCATCTGGGTCAGCGGTTTGCACCCACACGAAATGGAACTCCTAAGGGGCCCACTGACGATGTTGGTTTAGGGGTGAGTAAGGCCTGGTCAAGCGACCTCAGGAGGAGAATGCCTGTCCAGGGTCTGCTGAAGAAAGGCACCTGGGCTGGGGCCACCTCCATGGCACTCCAGCCTCTCCTTCCTTTTACTCCTGCAGATCAGGGCCTGTGTACAGATGGCAGGTGGTGACCCATGGGGAAAAATTTTTTTTCAGTCCTAGATGCCAGGATATCTGGGTTCCAGTCCGACCCCTGCCCGGTGACCCTAGGAAATCCTCTTTGTGAGCCCCAATTTCCCATCCCTGTGATGACAGGGTGATTAGATGACCTCCGAGGCCCCTTCAGCTCCGAGTTTGACCGGGCATTTCGTCTTCCCTGACATTTGCTGGGTCACTGTTCTTCGGCAGCTCCCTCAACGACAGGTGTGTGCTGAACAGTAGTTTGTGATTTGACAAACATTGGGGTGGGGCCACTCATTCAATTAAGACTTTCTGATGATCATTGTGTCTTGCAACACCTGCCACTTTCTCAACCCACTTTCTGCTGCTGATAATCAAGAAGAGGGCGGAATTCCAAAGTGAGAAAAGTATGGGCAGAACGAACCTCAGGTCTGCCTCTCGGGTGAGGGGTGGGATTGTACCTGCTGACCCCATGTGGTTGGATGGGTCCAATGTGGTTGGACCAGTTATGGCCAATAAGATGTACATCGCTTCCAGGCCAGAGCATTTAGGTGACAGTGGAAACCCTTGAGAGCGCTTGACAATGTTTGAGAAGAAATTTGCTCTGTCAGTCGGGGTCTCTGAACAACCATGTTAAGCAAAGACTCAGCTGACCCTAGATAGCCGTGTAATATGAGAGAGAAATACCTTTGTTGGCTTAGGTCACTGAGATTTGGGGGTTGCTTGTTACTGCAGCATAACCCTGCATGTCCTGACTATTACACAAACCTAGATTCTATCAAGGGTAGTGGAGAATGTGCTTACTTTCCCCTGAGCAACTTTCATTAATTCTCCATTAGCAAGAGTGATGATAAGCACAAAATGACTAGTTGGAAGTCTAGCTGGGTCTTTCCTTCCCATCTCCAGTGGGCAATGTTCTGGGATCGAGAAGCCTTGGAAATACACAACGGATGTGAATGTCTGTACAAGTTCACGCTGCACCAGTTTAGATGCCTTGGGATGCAGGGCCTGTACGTCCTCTGCCTCACCTCCCCAACCAGACTCCATTCCCAGCACAGGAGCTTCCTTCTGAGCCAGGTGGACGAGAAAGCAGTCGAGGAAGGGGAAGCAAGACAGCTCAATGATTCAGGGATGAGTCCGAAAGACTTTCCCCAACCTACTATTTTACCTGCCAGGAAAAAAAGAAAATATTCATTAGGAAATTATCTGTAAGAGCCCCATGTGAGGATGAGAAGAACTTTCCCTGTGGTTTGCAGTGATGTTGGTAGATGGCATGATTTACTATGAATAATATCGGGAGGGATTATTGCTGCAGTCCAATCCACTGCTTGCCTCAGACTTATTACCAGGGAAAGCTTATGATTACATGCAAAAGAATTTTAATATCTAATCATGACCCCATGGTGGATGAGTTCAGAAAAGCAACTGTATGGACTTAGAAGGAAATTTTAGCCGAAAATTTCCTGGTGAGGAAACTGTACAACTACAAATCTTTCATGTACAATTATATTGGCTCATTCTCTCTAAAGTAGAATTTGGGGAGTATCCAGTATAGGACAGACTGGGACTTCGCTTGGCAAATGGTATCTGTGCAGTCTTAATTATCTATAATAATAAAAGAGTAATATGCAAATCGACCGAACGGCCGAACAGCCGAACAGTGGAACAACCCTCTGGAACGACCATGCTATGACACCCACTGGTGCCAGGCCAGCCAAGGC
>NW_005871511.1:668807-692080 GCF_000147115.1 Myotis lucifugus
GAAGAGGGTCAACAGAGCAGCTGTTCTAAGAGCCCATTGGAGGCCGGTTCCTGAAAAGCTATGTGCTTTGGGGGAAAAATGTCTGTGGGGTGTGGGATGAAAAGGAGCTGGAGCATATGGGGGCTCAGGTCACTTTGCTGTGGGACCCCTTGCCCAAGCATTAAACAGAAGGTGTTCTCACTTAGAAGGCAACTCAGAGCTGTCCCAGCTCAGGGTGCTCAACACAACTGGGCCAGAGTCCTACGCAGCTGGGAATGGGCTGCCAGGGGTGGGAGGGGATTACCTCTGGGGAGTCTGGCCACCACGGGGCCCCTGGTTTTTCTGCCCCACCCTTAGGACAGGCAAGATGTGAGGACAAAACTTCTGGTTTCCAGACATGAGTCAGCAAACCTGGTGATTTCAGCCCCCAGACAATGACTAAGTTTCCCTTCAGCCAAGCAGACAGCCTCAACGCTGAAATTTGGGTAATTAATGTAATTCGGGTAATTAATTGGCCTGATTCGGTCTCATTTGGACTATACAGGTCTTGCTAACATTTGAGATATGATTAGAGGTTGTTATATGTTTCCCTATTGACCCGCCCACTTGCGGGAAACTCCTGAGTTTACCTGGCGGGATGTGAATGACTTCATCTGGTTTCTAGAGTAAAACACAGTGTCTACATGTTCAGCCCTGTGCTGTGCGGGGAAGAGTAGATGGTAGACAGGAAGCCACGAGACTGGCTTGTGGTAATCCCAAGGCAATTTATACAGGGGGCAGGCAGTCAGGCTAGATGATCTCCCAAACCCCAGCTGTATTAGTCAGTGAGAGCTGCCATAACAAAGAACCACAGGACGGGGGACTTAAACAACAGAAATGCATTGTCTCATAGTCCTGGAGACTAGACGTCCAAGATGAAGGTGTTGGTATGGCTTCTTTTGAGGTCTCTCTCCTAGACTTGTAGATGAAGGTGTTGTATGGCTTCTTTTGAGGTCTCTCTCCTGCCTTCTTGTGTCCTCACATGTTCTTCCCACTGTGTGTGTCTGTGTCTTAGTCCCCTCTCTTGTAAGGACACCAGTCGTTTTTGGAGTAGGGTCCTAACCCAAATGAGGTCATTTTCACTTAATCACCTCTTTAATATATTTTATTGATTTTTTACAGAGAGGAAGGGAGAGGGATAGATTGTTAGAAACATCGATGAGAGAGAAACATCGATCAGCTGCCTCCTGCGCACCTCCCACTGGGGGTGTGCCCGCAACCAAGGTACGTGCCCTTGACCGGAATCAAACCCGGGACCCCTCAGTCCGCAGGCCGACGCTCTATGCACTGAGCCAAACTGGTTAGGGCTTAATCACCTCTTTAAAGATCCCATCTCCAAATACGGTCACATTCTGAAATACAGGGGGTTGTGGGGACACAGTTCAGCCCATGAGTCCATCCAATCCCAAGATTCAGAGGTTCTGAGTCCCCTCTGCTGCTAACTCCCCAGGAACCTGGGCGTGACATTCTCTCTGGGCCTCAGTTTTCCCATCTACTCTGCCCCCCACAATGGGGAGACGCAGTCAGTTAATGTACAAAAAAGTGCTTTGTCAGTTGCCCAGCAGCGGTCCTAGGAGGGACAGCACCATCCCTGGAAGGTGTTTTGGAGATCTGTGGCGCGTGCTTTGGGTTGTCACCATAGTTGGGGGGACCCCATGGCATCGAGTGGGCAGGAACCAGGGAGAAGTCCTGCTTTGGGAGGGACGGTCCCACACCATCAGCAGTCCTCTGTCACTCACGACTTTCCGACACCCTCCATGCTTTCAATTAGGTGGAAAAAACCACCCAACATCATCCAAACCTAGCACCGAATTCTGTTTTACATATAGACTCAAAATACTCCTTTTTGCAACATTTAAATGTATGCTTTTTACCAAGGTACTGCCAGGCAAATCGAGGGAAGGTTGTACCTTATTTTGTTTGGAACCTTATATAGTAAAATTATTCACCGCCCAGCTGGCATGGCTCAGTGGTTGAGCGTTGACCTATGAACCAGGAGGTCACAGTTCGATTCCTGGTCAGGGCACATGCCTGGGTTGTGGGCTCGATCCCCAGTGGGGGGTGGGGGGGAGGGCATGCAGGAGGCAGCCAATCAATGATTCTCTCTCATCATTGATGTTTCTATCTCTGTCTCCCTCTCCCCTCCTTTCTGAAATCAATAAAAAATATATTAAAAAAATAAAAATATTCACCACTGTAGAAAACTCACGTTTTCTACAACACACACTTCGAAAACAGGTCTCTTCTGCAACACTGTTCACAGCAGCACTTTCGTCATCAATACAACGTACACCAGTTTGCACATGTAGCTGTCGCTCTATGCTAGTCAGAGGCACAGGTGTCTGCCTCATGTGCCTCCTCGCACAGCCAGAGCATCATATATTATCTTGAAATGAGGAGTTGGGTGGCTATACTACCTCTGAATTTCATTTAAAGGTATTAAAGGGAGTGATAAATATTTGGAAGTGGGGCTAAAACATAGGGGTTGAGAAATTCTGTAAGGCACCATTCGAGTGCCACCTTTTGCTGGGCTGGTCAGCAGTGGCAGTTGGGGGATGTCACATCTCTCAGCCTCCTGGCACGAGGGCCCCTGACACAGCTCAGGGGGCCCGATGGCAGTGGCACACCCTCAGGAGGAAGGGAGCTTCCTGGCTTTTGTCACTTCTCCTGCCTCTCACATCAGCCTGGGCCACGACTCATTACTTTACCAGTGGTTCTCAACCTTCCTAATGCCACGGCCCTTTAATACAGTTCCTCATGTGGTGGTGACCCCCAACCATAAAATTATTTCCGTTGCTACTTCATAACTGTAATTTTGCTACTGTTATGAATTGTAATGTAAATATCTGATATGTTATATGTGTTTTCCGATGGTCGTGACCCACAGGTTGAGAACCGCTGCTTTAGACCAGGGGTCCTCAAACTACGGCCCGTGGGCCACATGCAAATACAAATATTGTATTTGTTCCCGTTTTGTTTTTTTACTTCAAAATAAGATATGTGCAGTGTGCATAGGAATTTGTTCATAGTTTTTTTTTAAACTATAGTCCAGCCCTCCAACAGTCTGAGGGACAGTGAACTGGCCTCCTGTTTAAAAAGTTTGAGGACCCCTGTTTTAGACAATAGTGTTGGCTGAGACCTCTGGACTGCTGCCTGGCACAGGGAGCCTGTAGGTGTAGGAGGCATGGCTGAAAGAACAACCCCTCTGAGCCAGGCCACGTGCCAAGCAGATAGATGGCAACAGCCCAAGAAGCTGGTCACCGGAGGCCCAGGCTGGGACAGAACTGGGTACTGGGCTGTCACTTGCGATGTCACGGTGCGGGGTGGGGCATCAGTGCAGTGTGCACCCTGGGGCAGGCCCACTTGCTGCCTTGCCACTTGTTTGTGTTCAGGTTCATTCCAAGCCTGGGTACCAGCTCCTCCGCAGGCTTGGGGCCTCGGGCTTAATTAGTAGCTCAACATAAATGAGGTCTGGCCCCCCTGGGACGGCCACCCTCCCCCAGGCGCTGCCACAGAGCAGGCGGATCTTGCCCAACCTCCCTTCCTGGCCCAGGTTACGTTTTCCTGGCCTCATGCTCCAGGTGACACGGAACGTCCACCAGAGAGGCCTCCCAGGACTATGCTAGAAGCGGTCCTGTGGGCATCCCGAGGCAGCTCTGCGTGGCCTGTATCTCTGTGACGATCCATCGTCCACTCCCTCCTCCTCCAGGTCAGGTTCCGCAGGCCTCCAGCTGAGGATCCCCAAACACAAAGCCGTGCTCCTCCTTGGCACCCACCCACCCACCCACCCACCCACAGCAGCTCCTCAGCATCTGCAGGGAGAGTCCTCTCCACGTGCGGACCACCTGCACCAGTGCATGTCAATGCAGGTTCCCAGGTCCCCCTGGGCCTACAGAATCACAATTTCTCAAGGTATGGCCCTGGAATCAGTGTCTTCATTTGAGCTCCCGCAATGGTTCTGTGCCCTTTACACTTGGGAACCTCTGATCTACATAATAAAGGCCAAATGTCTTTAAGGCCTCCATGGCCTTCACAGCTGAGCTCTGGTCTACCTATCCAGCCTCATTTTTCACAACCAGACTCACATTGAACTTGTCATTGTTCACATGCATTTCCCAGTGCAGTTCCTCTACGCTGCTCTTCCTCCTGCCTTGAAGAACTCTCCCTCCGTTCTCCCTTGCAAGATAAGATCAAACAGCAACCCCTCTGGAAGCCTCCTCCTGATAAACTGTTTGTTTCCAACGCACAGCATCATACTGCAGTTACAGCGCTTCTGTTGTAGTCCCGTTCTGGCTGCTTCCCTTTAACCCCACTGGCAACCCTACCCCCCACCCCACATTGTCAGCCCCTGGAGGCAGGGGGAGTGTCTTCTGGATCTTTAAAACCCCCACAACGAACACCATTCCTGGTCCATCGTGGGTGCTCAGCAACTCTGTATGTAACTTTAAGTGGTCTCTTGGACT
The DNA here is from genome assembly GCF_000147115.1 of Myotis lucifugus. Classification (NCBI taxonomy): domain Eukaryota; kingdom Metazoa; phylum Chordata; class Mammalia; order Chiroptera; family Vespertilionidae; genus Myotis; species Myotis lucifugus. The sequence continues at coordinate 673,289 of NW_005871511.1, forward strand.
AATTTCCCATCTCTTCTTAATTGGGCTTCTGCCTCGGGCTGCTGGGCTTCATTTAAGCCGTGGTCATTAGAAAGCAGTTCCTTTGTTTCCTCTGCGTGGCTCATATTTAGCCAAAGAGATTTATTTCTCCAATAAACCCTGCTCTCCAGACAGCCACATGCATCTGCTGCTCCTGCTGGGAAATGAGAGGGCGTGGCAGGATGCCCCGGAACTCCTGTGCTGGCGATGCAGGAAAAAGGACCGGGGAGCCTTCTTGCAGGTCACTGCAGGCTGTTGGTCAAGGTCGCTTCCCTGGCTTTTGTCTCCTGTGTTGGCAGGGTTCAGTGAGATGCTTGAGAGGGAAGAAAACCTCCGAATTCTTTCCTGTGATCTATTGACTGCTTTAATTTTTAGTATGAGCAACAGTCAATCGCAGGTTTGAGTTCTGAAAGGGTGGCTGAGGCATCAGGGAATGGAGAGATGGCGGGTGTGGTTGTTAGCAAGCACAGTAGGCTCCAAACTCCGGAAACACAGGCTGGGGCGTTTCTGGCGGCTCAAGACTGCTGGGGAGTTTCTGCCTGACATTGTCAATTTGGGTACAAATTCAGTCCTAAGAGGTGAGGTTGAAACCCTCCTGCTGTCTCCGGCCCAGACCTCTTCCCTTCTGTTTTTCCTGGTGGAGAATTGTGTCTCTCTAAGGATTCCTGTTGCTGAGCTGTTTTCATAGATGCACAGCAGCTGACCTGGTGGAGAGGCTGTTGTAGTCTCTGCCAATCTTCGGTAGAAGTAAGAGCCTTTGAGGAGGGAAGGATGGCCAACACTAAATGGACTGCTGGGGGCCGAGCTGGGCACCAACAATAAGGTCTTCTTCCTTGAATTCTGCCACTTCTGGTGGAAAAGGAACTCGAAGGTCACCTTGTCCACCTCCTCCTCTGCGGGCTTGCGTTTCCTTTGTGACATTCTCAGCAAATGATGATCATCTAGCCCTAGTACAATTGCTCCCAGCGCCGGAGAACTCATTACCTTCTCAGGCAGCCCACTCCATTTTCAGATTGCTCCGCTAGCCAGCTTTCTCGTAGGTCAAGCCGACCTCCCCATCTCCGCAACGTCTAAGGGATGGCCCTGCTTGTGCCTGCTTGTGTCATGCAGACAGAGTCTTCAAAGATTTGAGGCTTTTCCTGGTTTAGGCTAACCATTCCTGGTTCTCTGTGGGGGATGGGACCCCACATTACTTGCACCCCTTTTCCACATCATGGGGGTATTCTGATAATGAGCCATTTGGGGAGAGCTCCCCAGTGGCACAGTTCGCTTACTTCTCCCCAAGAAGGACATGCAATGGCCATCCACAGCCATCTACACTGAAGTGATGCCTGTTACTACCTCGCTACTTGGCATAATGCTGGGCACGTAGAGGGACTCAATAAATATTTATTGGGTGGATACTAGGATAGGTGGATAAATGGTGGGTTAACAGGTGGGTGGTTGAAAAAAATAAATAGATCAATGGATGAATGAAATGATGGCTCAATAAGTAGAGGAAGCCAACTTGGAAATATTTAGACCAACCAATCAATGTTATGGAACCTCTTCTATACCAGTATTGTGCTGGGTAGCGGGAAACAGTGCTGGAGCAAAAATGTGTTTATAAAAAATATATAGTTTAATCTTTGTGCTAATGTGGAAACAAGCTGGACCCAAGTCCATGAAAATAGTTTCTCTCCTCTCTCAATATGATGTTTGTTGGCATCTGTTATATAGCAAGTCACCAGCAGCATAAACTTGGTTCTTAGAAATTTCATCTTGTGGTTGAGGATTAAAAGAAGTTAGAGCAAGAAGAGAGATTAGCGATCAATTGGTCAAACCCGCTCTTTTATACTGAGGGCCTGGAGTTGAAATGTCTTATCAAAGTCACACAAGGAGGTAGTGCCAGAGCCAATTCTGAAGGCCTTTCTTTTCACCCCCAGTCCAGCACCTCTCTCCAATATGCTTTCTTTGCTCAGAGATTGTTTTAATTCGCATTTTTTTGTGTATTTACTGCTTTGCATTAACCTTGCAAACTCGGGTGGCTTTGGATTTCATAGACATCATTCACTCACTCACTCTGCACCCAGCCACACCTGGGGAATATTTTTTGTACATCAAGCCCTATGCTAGGCTTTTGGGGTAGATGAATGAGATATGGCCCCTACCATGGAACAATGTAGCAGAGGAGAAAGACCCACAAACCAACAAAAGACAATGTACTCAAGCTATAAAATGGGCAAGAGTGTGTAGAGGAAGGAATGGGTCTTGAAGGATCAGTAGGAGATATGGCCCCTACCATGGAACAATGTAGCAGAGGAGAAAGACCCACAAACAAACTTGAAAAGACCCAGCATGAGCCACAGCTCAGGGTGGGAGAAGCAGTGTGGAATGCAATCCACCTTTGGACCAGGGCCACAGCTCTCAGCGTCCCCCAAGGCCCCAGGGCAGTGGAGGATGGCTTTAGCCGTTCAGTGATGATTTGTTCTTGTGTCCTGATAAAATGCTGCTCAGCGAGAGCCGAAAAATGAGTCCATCTGAGGGAAAGTTCCTTGAAAACCTCATTATCACATAGTCGTTAGGGGGAGTGAACCACAAGTCTTCTAACTAGTTGTGGGAAATGCAATGTTGTGCAGAGATTATTTAGATTGTTTGGCGTTGACTTTGACCATTAGTGTTGAGGATAAGCAATGCTTGGTGTGTGCACTATAAATAACTATGAAGACCGTCCCCTAGGTTTTTCTGTAAGGTCCACCCCAGTCCCCATGGGAAGCCTGAACCGAGGTGGAGAGCATGTATGATTCAAACGTAAAGACGGGCCACGTCTGACCTGTGATCCCTTTTCAGTGTCTGTTGTGCACTTGGGTTGCAGAGACATCAAGGAAAGCTTGTAAGCTACCTCACAGAGCACTTAAAAATCGAATACATATGAAATGCAATCCCACTGTCAGAAGCCTTGATGGAGGTGGGAGGGAGCCAGAGAAGTAATTTGTGTAATAAACCCTGTGAATTCCCATTCCTTTTTTTTTTTTTCAGACAGGCTAAAAATAGAAGCCCCAAATAAATATTCTATCAGAGGTAGAAAAGAGAAAATGATTTGGAATGAATTGCTTGATGGCCGAAATGGACAATACAGAAATTAGAATCAGAGGTTCCATGGGGGATATCGCCATGTTTCCTAGGGAGCCGTGTTGGATTTGACAAAACTTCCCAAAGGGGTAGTTGAGGAGAGAAATGTTGCTGTGTCCCCTAGAAACAAGTCAAAGTAAACACGGTAAAGGCCCACGGAAGTATGAATTTAGTCCCTACTTGGATAATGTCTCCTGGATATTCCTGGTCTGACCTCTTTATGATCATTGATGACCATGACTGAAAGTGTCTCTGCGTTCCTCTCCCATCATGCATCTACTCTTCTGATGACCACCAATGACCTCCTTGTTGGTTCTGCCAATGAACACGTGTCTTATTTTATCTCCTGCTGCATATGGTACTGTTATTGACCCCTCCTCCCTTGAAATGAGCCCCTCTTAGCTTTCAGGATGCCTACACCTCATGCTTTTGTTCACTTCTCATCCCCATGTCCTCAGCCTCCTTCGCTGGCTCGTTCTTTCCCCTCGTCCTTGAATGTTGATGTCCCTCAAGGGCTGACCTTCACTCTCCTGTCTTCTCACTCCACATACTCGGAGCAGTTTTGAGAGTCCCACATTTCTGTCTTCACCCAATCTGTCTTAGCTCCACGTTTTCAAGTTCTTTCTAGAACTGTGCTGTTCAACATAGTCGTCACGAGCCACACATGGCTATTTAAATTAAAAATCTTAAAATAAAATGTAACATTTGGTTCTTCATTTACATAAGCCACATTTTAAGGGCTTGAGAGCTGGGTGTGGCTACGTGTTGGACAGTGCAGCTGGAGAATACGGCCATCATTGCAGAAGGTTCTATTGAACAGCGCCATTCTAGATATGGCTGCCTGAGTATTCCACTAGCATCTCATCATGCCTCAAACAGATTATCAGAAGGATAGTGGTGTGCCTGGTAAGGGTGACAAAGAGAAATAAGGGAGAGAAAAAAGGAACCTTTCAGGCATAAGTAACATAAAACCCATTGCTTTTTAGATAGAGTAGAAGGGAGGGAAGGAGAAGGAGAGACAGAGAGAGAGAGAGAAACATCAATGTGAGAGAGACATATCAATTGGTTGTCTCCCATACATGCCTCAACGGGGCCCTTGACTGGAAATTCAATCTAAGAGCCTTTGGTGTGCGGGCCAACTCTCTAACCTCTGAGCAACACTGGCCAGGGCTGTAATGAGCATCTTAAGTGTGGAGTGAGTGCAGCCCCACAAATTCCATTAATAAATAGTGACTTGATGTAGAAAGCCTTATAAACCCCACTTATGTCTAAGTAGTTGCCACACCTGGAGGGGCTCCCCTGGGGCTCTCCAGTTTTCTTTAGGTCACGTGGTACTGGGAAAAATTGGTTAGCACATGTTGAAATTCCCTCTTTGCACAAATGCACAGATACACTTTTCTTTGAAGTTGCTCAAGATATTTTTCAAAACCAAAACATTTGAAATGTGTCCGCTGTGGGAAGCCCTCCTGACAATTGTTGATGAAACTCTGAGAAGTGGTGGCAGAGGGGACTGCTACTGTTATGGGTTAAATTGTATTCCCCAAAAGGATATGTTGAAGTCCAAACCCTCAGAACTTGTGAATGAGACCTTATTTGCAGATTAGGTGTTTGCAAGATGTCATCAAGTTCAGATGCAGTCATGCCAACTGGGGTGGGGCCCTCATCCCACTGGTGTCTTTATAAGGAGAGAGCCTTTGGACCCAGAGAAGACCCAAAGAGAGAACAGGGGATGACAGAGGCAGAGATGGGAGTGGTGCAGCCACAGAACACCAAGGGTTGCTTGCAACCACCCAGAAGCTAGAAAGAGGCAGGAAGGACTCTTCCCAGACCCTTCTGATGGCATATGTTCCTACTAACGGCTTGATCTTGGATTTCTGGCCTCCAAAGCCATGAGGGAATCGGTTTGTGTTGTTTCAAGCACCCAGTTTGTGGTACTTTGTATGGTAGCACAAGAAAACTCATATAGCCACGTGGGCCGTAAAGTCTTCTCTCAGACAGAGCAAGACCCAATTCCCTTCCCTCCCTGGCTCTGCAGAGAAACACAGGTCCTAAACCGTCAGAGTGACTCGAAGTGACTTCACAGATACCCTGCTCTGCTGCTACGGCTGCCTGCCAGAGTCACCGTGTTACTTTTCTGACCTCAACATTGAAGAACCTCCAATCTTCCAAGTTAAGTCTCACCAACCAGACAACACAACTTAGAAAAGGGATATTTGGATAGAGAAACAATATAGGAGTTGATTTTCTGGGCATGAATTAACTCCTGATCCCCCCCCCCCCCCCAAATCTGCATGTTCTGGTAGAAGCGCATTGACTTCCAAGACTTGCTTCTGAAATACAATTCACACTGAAGCTCTGTGAACCTCAGGCTCCTCATCTGTCAAATGGGTCTACAATTCCTGCCCTACCAATTTCTTAGGGTTGTTTGGGGATCCAATGAGAGAATGTGAGCACATCAGTCTGAAATAGAAATTGCCTACAGATCTAAGGCGCTGGTGTTACCAGGGTGGCCACAGAACCCATTGCTACTGGGATCTGATACCAGCGTGTTTCTCAGGCGGAGCTTGGAATGAAGGATTCTGCTCAGGATCAACCAGTACAGCCAGAGACCCAGAACTAGAACCGGTGTCTCTAAAACAGAACGCTCTGCCCTATTCCTGTCTTCTCACTGCAATACCGCCCCCCACCCCAACCGGCCCTACACATTTCTTCTCTAAATTACATTTATAATTTAGGAAATTTCTGCTTCTACTTCTCCCTCTCTCAATGCCTGTCCCTTTCCCTTCCCCCACCCTCTCTCTCTTGCTTTCAAACCCCATCTTTCCTTTGAAAAGTCTCAAGTAGAATGAATGCAGTGTTCTCAGACAAGCCTGCACATAAAGAGCTTACTATGCACTTCAACAGAAATTATCTCCTTTGAAGAATCTCTACTTTAATCTCCTCCACGGCAGGTTTCTGTGGTATTAGAGCAAAATGACACAGTACCCTTCAAACTAAAAGCCTTATTAAGTAGCACTGAGAAAATCTTCCCAGTGCCTCTCTTTACCTTCTTCATAATTGGAGGCTTAATTAATTGGGCGAATTTAAATAAATTTTTTAATAGCATTTGGCTATTAGGACGAATCAAATATTCCAGAATAATTGTCTCAATGTTTGGAGGGGGGCAATTATCATCTCTAATATTGTTGTGATTTAGAAAAGACATCTTGGCTGAGTTAAAACATTTTCCTATACAGTGCATGTCTCCGTGGGTTTGTAACCAGCATACGCATGAGCCAACAGCCCGTCATGGTAGGTATGGTCACAGCACGTACCCCAACCTAGGGGAGCATCTCTTTCATCTGAGGCCTCTTGTAATGCAATGAAAAGCTTGATTGTCTCTGGGGGACCTGTTTCAAGACCTGATTACAGGTACCGGGCAGAGACAATTGGATCAGATCATGTCATATTATCTCCATGGAGATAATAACCATCCTCTCAGGCTGGAAACCCTCCGTCCTTTACAAACGGTGGGACTTCAGAGAAGTGTGAGGGTCACTGGGGAAGAGAGACCCTCAACAGGGGAAGAGAGAAGTAATTCCTGTCCTTGCCTGTGCCATCCATGTAGGAAAATGAGTGTGAACAACCTTGAACTCAATTGCAAAGCTCTATAGAAATAGGAAGGGCTGTTCTCAGTGCAGTGTCTCAGAGAGAACTGAATGGGGTGAGGGACATCCCTGCAATATTGCTTTTTTGAGTCAAACTTCAAATGAGCCCCCAGCTCAAGCCTTTGTCAGGAGCTGGCCTTGACATTGGGATCCAGTGGGACCTTTCCATCCTCCTGACACGCCCTCCCCCTTTGATTGATACCACCCGCAAAGAAAGTGAGGGTCTCCCCCAGCAAACCTACTCCAGCCATGAATGGAAACTTCCATCTTCCTGGGGGTCTGCTGTTCCCATGGCATCTCTGGTCTTGCTCGCTGAAGACAAAGCCTTAGAGGACCAGGTGAGGGGTTGCCTGCCCTTACCTCTGGCACCGTTGGCACTCTGTCGCTACTCCAGCCATGAATGGAAACTCACCTGTACCCAAGCCACTCCCACCGACTGCACTGTGATTCCTCTTCTCCATCTCCACCTTGCAACAGGAAGGTCAGAACCAAACAAAGCTCAACCCCCGGACACACACTTCACTCTTGTCCAATGGATGCTCTTTTCTAAGGGCCGAGGAGACAAGGGGGACCGTGCCTGGCTCTGGGAGGGAGGACGCTCTGGGCTTGGGCATGACCTTCCCTGGAAGGATGAACGGAAGGAGCACTCCTCATGGTGCTCTGCCCACCGACGGAAGCCCTCACTCTCTTTTGTTGGCACCCTGATTCTTGGAGCTGGTGGGTGAGAAGCGAGGGGGACACGGTGACCCTGGGGAGGTTTGGGGTGACTATTCCGCAGGCAGCCCTTCAGAAGGAGAGCAAGGCATCTTCACTCCTGCATCCACCTGCACCCTTCCAGGTTGTTACCCTTCCAGCAAAAGGGAGAACACTTCCCCCCTATGGGCAGCTCTGGTCCAGTCTTCTCGGCCCCCGCCTCCACCCCGTGCAGTTCTAGACTGTGAGTTCTATTACTAAATTCATCAAGTCAAGACAAGGCATATGTGCCCTGGATGGCTTGGCTCAGTGGTTAGAGTGCTGGCCTGCTGATCAAAGGGCCGCGAGTTTGATTCCGTCAAGGACACATACCTGTACCTTGGTTGCAGGTTCTCCAGCCCCAATAGGTATGTGTGGGAGGCAACCAGTTGATGTGTCTCTCTCACATCAATGTTTCTCTCTCCCCCCCCCCCACTCTTCCCTTCCTTCCACTCTCCCTGGAATCAATGGAAAAATGTCCTCGGTGAGGATTTAAAAAAAAGATAAGGCACATGAGTCACGCTGGAACCTGTTCAAGGGATCAGGCATTGAACCTGAACTTAAGGATCCAGGAAGTAGGTTTCCCTTGGGCTCCTCAGTCAGAGCGCATCCCCACTCTTCCAGATCCCAAGACAGAAGCCTGGGTGGTCCCGACTCCGCCCTCTTCTCCCACTGCCCTCGGCCTCTTCACTCAGCAACTCCAGTCAACTCGTCTCTGAAATTTCTCCTGGGCCCATGCCCTGGGGTCTGTCCCCACTCTCAGAGCTCAGTCCATCCCTGGCTTCCTTTGTCTCATTGTCCTTCCTAGCCGGCCCTCTTCAATCCATCTTTCCACGCAGACTACACAGTGGTCTCTTTAAAAGCAAATCTGACCATGTCTCACCCGCTGCAGACTCCCTGAGGAGCCTGTGATTGTCTCCAGGAAAAGCCCAAACTTGGTTGCCACGTGGCTGGCTCCTCCAGGAGCACTCGAGCCACCCTCCCTCACATTGCCTTCTGCCGTGGAACTGTCGTTCCTCAATCAGGGGTCACCTCGTTGCTTCTCTGTGTAGCATTTCTGAAAGTCAGACATAATCTAACACTGACATATAGGCTCAGTGTTTTGTTTTTTTCCCTGAGAAAGTGTTAGTAAATCATTGGTGCATCATATAATCAAGCACACATGTGATCAGAGGAATAGCAGTGGCACAGGCAACAATCCGTTTGGCAATTCCTGCAGGAAATGGAGGGAGATGTTGTACTCTGGACTTCGCACTTCAGTGGAGCCCCCTAAGCAGATGGGAAGATTCAAATGGGCATTGTGGCAAGATCTTTCTGGAAGGCCTGTGAAGAAGGGATTGGAAAACAGTGAGAAGGGAAGGGGATAGGAGGGAGAAATCTGTAGGAGGCGCTTCACAGATGGCTGTTAAAATGATGACCAGTTTATGAATAGTTAGTGCAGGACAAGGCTGGGCAACCTTTTTCCACATGGGCCAGAGAGTACCGATAAGTATTCTGGGCTCTTCAGGCCTTTCTCTCTCTGTCATGACTACGCAACTCGGCCAGCACAACTGTGTGAAAGCAGCCAGAGACAATTTCTAAATGAAAGGGTGTGGCTGTGTTCTAATAGAACTTTATAAAAATAGATGGTGTTCCTATAAGTAACAAATGTGTTCTAATAAAACTTTATTTATAAGCAATATGGCCTGTGGGTTGTGCTTTGCCGGCCCTGGTTATAGCAGAGTGGTACCCAGCATTTTCTTCACCAGAATTCTGAGCAGCTCGGATCCAGGGTTTGTGCAGTGACTCTCAGTCAGGGTCCTCAACTGACATTTTGAAGATAAAGGGCCTGTTAATAAAGGTGTGAGTGGCGTAAAGGAACTGACAAGGGATGTTGAGCCTCCCCGGGGACCCACAGCAGCAGGAAGCCATCGCCACCCCAGGGCCTGAAGGGGTGAGGGGAGGAAGTGGTGTTTCTGGAGCCCAAGTAAGAGCCATGGCCTTGGGACATGAGCACCAAGTGAGGAAGAGAGGAAGGAGGGGCACAGCACTCTGGCCTGTCTCCACCATTTGTTTTTTCCAGAGTTGATATGTGCCCTGTCGCCCATCCTCACCCCTGGTTTGGCTCATCCTTCTGCCTCCAGATATGGATGGATCTCAGACTAAAGAATGTCTTTGAGATTTTCCCAAAAGGCTGTTCCATAATCCTGCTTGAGTCATCAATACAATGGTCAGTCCTTTCTACCCAACAAACATTTCCCCAACCTAAACCTCACTTCCAACTGGTATTTACTAGTATATCCTCCTGCTGTAACATTCATGGATGTCAGACACAGTTTTAGAGACCATGGATAATTTGGTAGGTAAGGTAATAAAGACTCCAGGAACTCAAAACCTAGTAGAAGAGATTGACTTGCTAACTAGCCAGAATAGGGACCCAAACATGCTACATGAGAGGCATGAACCAAGGGCCTGATGAACACAGAGGAAGGGGCGCCCTGTTCTGATGGGTCTAAAGGAAGGCTTTGCAGAGGGGGTGACATTTGAATAGGACCTTGAAGGACGGAGTAGGGTTTCCCCAGGAAGAGGAAACAGTTGTGTGTTCGGGAAGAGCAAGGGGCTAGGTGAGAGAGAGCTGGAGCCAACTGAGTGAGGGCCTGGTGGACCGTAGCTGGGATGAGACGAGAAAGGCAAGTGGGGGCTAGACCGTGAAGGCTTTGCATCCCCTGTCAAGACCACCGAGTCTGATTCTGAAGGCACAGAGGCCTGGACAGAGGCAAATAACCATTGATCTCTAGACCTGGAACACTAAACTCTCATTTGAGAAAATTAAAAAATATATATCTAAAACTTGGTCCTCTTGACTCCTCTGCTCAGACATGTACCTCGGCTTCAGCTCCGGCTTTATCTCAGAAACAGGCCCTACCCTCACCAGCCCCCTGATCTGTTCAGCTGCCTTTTCAACTAAAACTGTTCCTCCAAACAGTTAACTGTGAATTTTGGATCTCATTGATCTATGTCTGCTTATTACCAACTGCAGTTGGAAGATTTGCATGATGAAAAGTGGGAAGATGAAATTGTCTCCTCCTTGGAGAAATAATCTGTGCACCTGCCTTTCAGATATTATTCCAAGTTCATGCTTCGTGAGAAAAGTTACAAATTGCTCCCTGGAATGGAGCTAATGTACCATCCGCAAGCGACCTGCCCTGCGTCTGGGCCTGCTGATACCTGGAGCACGCCCTTGGTGTGGCCTTGGGAAAACAAACGAAGAACCATGGATCAAGGTCACTGTTAGGACATTCGTTCATTCACCTTTTAACCGCTTATTAACAACAAATTAAGCGCTCAGCACCAGGTAACATGTCTGAGCAAATATACTCAAGTGTATTGAAAAACACATCTTCCCCCGCTAGAATGCAAGCTCCGTGGGCAGGGACTTTGCTTATCTGAGTCACAGCTCTATTGCCAGTCCCTGTAACAGTACCCAGCATATAGTGCCGGGGGTCCCCAATATTTACCAAGTGAGTGAATAAAGGAGTGAAAGCATTAGGTTGCAATGGAAAGAAACCTGGGTTTGAATCCTAGCATCTGGTTATGAGCAAACCAGTTTCTGTAACAAAGACTTGCTTAACCTATTAAAAGTGAAGGGTTTGAGCCTAATAATATTGAGAGTGTGCAATCCCGTGCCATGTCCTCATGTATCGTTATCTTTCCAAATGGGAGAAACTAATCTAACAAAATATCATAAACGTCGTGCTTTCTAAAATGTCACCATCCACCCTGTGGGCCCAGATAGTACTAATTGATGCTAGAAACAGGGGAAAATTGGGAATCCAATAGAACAGACAGTAAACTGTAGAATGAGTAATTGCTTTTTTTTTCATTGTTGGCATGGTTTTCAAGAGCCAGAGGAAGAACAGAAGCCCGACCAGCTCTCGTTCTGCCACAGATGTCCTGTGCCAGTCGACGGACTTTCTCGAGGCCCCTCATATCACAATCAGCAGAGGGCTGGGCTCACCACGCTTTCTCCCCTTTGCCTTTTGGTCAGGTGAGTCCTGACCATGGTCAGCAAGCCTGCTCTTCCTGGCAGTGGAACAGTTCGGGTAACAGGCCCACACACATCAGCCCGGCATTTGCCCACTGACAACGGCTCTGTGCTGCCCCCGCATCATCGCTCAAAGCCCACTCTGAAACAGACGCACCTGGACGCACATACTAATGTGTCCCCCCAGCCTCAGCCCCGCGGGAGACTTGGAAAGGTAAGCGGAACCAAGCTGGGCTGTAATGAGAAGGGGCTTTTCCTGAGCACGAGCCAGAGGCCAGCAGAATCTCAATCCATCAACCCGAATGCCAGGTGAGTTTTAGATTCAGGGGCAGAGCCTGGAGGCCACGTCCCGCGGCCTTGCAGCGTTTCAATGGGAAGGGTTTCTCCCAGGCTTGGTCGCACATGTAGGCGTGCAACCTGAGATGTTTCACAATGTCATGTTTAGATGAAAATACCGTCTTCCTTCCCCCAACAATCCTCTTTCATGCCTGGAGTGTTCAATGGAGAGAGTGGCCACTCTTTAAGATTATTAGAGGCCCTGGGTCCCTAAAACTTCTCTGAAACTTACAGAAGTAGTAGACATGCTTCTCCTTCTCCTCCTCCTCCTCCTCCTCCTCCTCCTCCTCCTCCTCCTCCTCCTCCTCCTCCTCGTCATCATCATCATCATCATCAGGTGTGCCTTTGACTACGATTTGCTATTTTGTCACTTGACGCTTGCAATATCTCTATTGAGATACATGAGGCAGAGACTCCCACGGTTATGCATGAGGAAACAGAGACTTAGATGGGTTAAGTGACTAGCTCAGGGTCATCCGTAAACACGTTTTGGAACCAAAGACTTTATAAAAATTTTTATTGATTGATTAGAGAGAGAGAGAGAGAGAGAGAGAGAGAGAGAGATTTGTTGTTTCACGTATTTATGCATTCATTGGTTCCTGTATGTACCCTGACCAGAGATCAAACCCACAACCTTGGCGTATTGGGATGACATTCCAACCAACTGACCTACCTGGCCGGGGCCCAAAGACTCTTATGGCTGAGACTGACTCAAAGTCCGTCTAGTGCCAGGTACTTCTTGCACAGTATCCTAGAGAGACAGTTGCTTGCCTGTCTAGCCAGATACTTCTAGCAATGAGGCTACTCCTTCACAAGACAACTGCTCCATCCCACTGTTTGTTACCCCCAATGTTTGTTCTTTCTATCACAGACCCCACCACATCTTGCTCCCTGTAGCTTACATCCAGTGCTCTGATCCTCTTTGGCGACATGGAATGGGTTGAGTCCTTCTGTATGACCATCTTTCATAGGTTTGAGGAGAATTTCTATGCCTTTTACTTCCAGGTCTTCTTCTTCAAGCCAAATAATTCCCCCAAATTTTGAGATTCCAACACTGTCATTGTTACCCTCCTTTGAATATGTTTTAAGTTGTTAGCACTCCTTTTACAACGGGACCGTGAGAACTTAACACGATATTCTGCCCGTGGCCTGAGCAACAGAACTGGTCCTATCACCACTTGGATTAGCACCTGTGCTTGTATTAATGCCACCAGACCCTGCTTAAATTCTTTTCTCTAGCTTTCACCTGGAATAATGGGCTATAAGGCAGGGAAGGCTTGATAAAAAGGATCCTGGAATAATGAGACACAAGACAGGTGAGTTTTGATAGGAGGAAATCAAGAAAGCACGGAATGCCACGGGGGAGAGGTTACACTGGGGACAGTATGGTGAGGACCTTGGGGGGCTGGGGCTGCTAAAAAGGGCAATCAGACCTAGACTAAGAAAAGAGGGCCCCGGATCAGCCACGCGGCGGCCTCTCGCTCTGCCCTCCCTTGCAAGGCCCCAAGTTCAGAAACCCCATTTGTTGACTAAGCTGTTTCAATCCCTCATTTTGTGGTTGCCAAGGTGACTGAGGACCTGTACAGCGGAGATTGCTAGTGGTCCCAACCCTGTCCTCCCTGCCATTAGCTACAGAGTCTCTGTTGGCCAGGTGGCCACATACTGGAGATGATACTTCCCAGCCCTCCTGGCAGAGAAGTGTGACCGTGTGATGTTCTCACCAGCGGGTTGTGAGCCACTTGCTGATCTGGGCCTCAGAAAACTGGTCAGGACTCCTCCATTCTCCCCTCTCCTCTCCCCTCCCCTCCCCCCTCTCCCCTCCCCTCCCCTCCTCCCCTCCCCTCCCCTCCCCTCCTCTCCTCTCCCCTCCCCTCCCTGCCCCCACCATCTGGGATACAGGATGTGGCAGGGACCCGACCTCAGTAGAACCTAGGGCCGTGGTGCTCACACTTGAGCTCCTCAGAATCACGCAGAGAGCTTGTTAAATCGCAGATGGCGGGGCCCACCCGCAGGGCTTCTGGAGGAGACCTGAGAATTGCATGTCTGAGTGATTTCTAACACGTGATGCTGCTGCTGCTACTGGGTGCCTGTGGACCGCACCTTAAGGCAGCAGTTCTCAACCTGTAGGTCTCGACCCCTTTGGGGGGGTCAAACGACCCTTTCACAGGGGTCGCCTAAGACCATCAGAAAACACATATATAATTACATATTGTTTTTGTGAGTAATCACTATGCTTTAATTATGTTCAATTTGTAACAATGAAAATACATCCTGCATATCAGATATTTACATGACGATTCATAACAGTAGCAAAATTACAGTTATGAAGTAGCGACGAAAATAATTTTATGGTTGGGGGTCACCACAATATGAGGAACTGTATTAAAGGGTCGCGGCAATAGGAAGGTTGAGAACCACTGCCTTAAGCATTTCTGCCTTGAGGGTTGTGCCCGAGTTATGGGTGGGAGGTGGAGACAGCCAGACTGGACCTCAGGCCTGGGGACATGGAAGCCCCTCTGAGAAACCCCTGAACCTGGCAGAGTGGTGGTCCCAGGGCCGAGGCCTGGGCGCCTTGTCAGGTTGGTAGGGGATGCTGTGAGCTGTGGAGAGATGCTCTGTGCACCCCTGAGCCCATGAAGCAGGATCTGCTAATGACTCGAGATTTTGTGCCTTTTAATTACTTGAAGCTCGGCTCTGCTCATTTGATGGGAACCAAGGGGAATCTCATCTTGGAGTTGGGGTGCTGGCCACCCTGATCTGGAGTGGGGAGCTGCTGGTCCTCTGTCCGCCCAGCAGAACCTCAGCACCCGGGGTGTCTAATGCTCGGCCGATCCCCGTGCTGGCCGGCTGGGGGGCCCGTGGAACGCCTCCTCTGTCCCTGGGCATCGAGCCAGCTGTTCTCTGCGCTTTCTCCCGTTTTGATCCAGTCATTTGTTTTATTCGTATCTGCATTCATCTCAAAAGGATTTTAAGGTAAATTTGCTTTTCAACCCTCACAAAAACCCTGTGAGTAAGGATTAGTATTTCCATTTGAGAGACCTTGAGCTGCTGCGTAGAGAGGGAACGCGGCACAGCCAGTGGGCGCAGCGCGGGGCAGCGCTGGGATTGGAAAGGTGGTCCTTTGGCCCCCAATTCGTGGTCTCTTTTTCTCCCTAACAGACTTTTTAGAGAAAACTCTGCAGCATTTGTTCCATATGAAAGGGTGCACGTAACGTACACGCAGGTTACAATGGGGGAAGTGAAGGCCCCTGTGAACCCGCCCCCTCGGGCCCTCCGCGGGCCACACTTCAAGGACCTGCCAGGAACAAGCTGAGCTGGGAGCTTTAGAGTTTTGTCCCGTGACTCTCACATCCCCCGGGAGGCGGGCATGTCCTCCTCAGCACACGGGTGGAGAAACTGAGGCCAAGGAAGGCGTGGCGACTGAAGTTCCCAGAGCCCGGGGCGTCCACCCCTGGCCCTGTCACAGCCTCTGGGGACACTTGAAGATGTGGATCCCTGAGCTCTACCCCTGACCTTGCAGATCAGCATTTTCAGAGCTGGGGCCCAGGGAGATATTTTTTCAAAACTCCCCAGGTGACTGATGGAGCTGGCCCACAGACCCAGGTCAGGGGCTAGAACTTTCCAGCACTTTGCCACCCCGAGTGGCTGGGGGGCAGGGGGCGAAGCTGCAGAACTACAGGCGAACCTTCCTCCTGGACGTGACCCACGCGTGATTCTCAGCGACCTGCAGCCCCTGGGAGGGCCTTGGGGACCCTCCTGACACGAACATGTAAACCCTTCCCCCAGGCAGCGGCCACACCATCTCGAAGGTTGTCATTGTCACATGGGACCAAGGTTAGTCAGTAAATGAGTACTGAGGGTTTCTCGTATTCGGCGTTTATAGGATAAAATGAGCCTATCGCTGGAGAGTCCTGAGGACTCGAATTCAGCATCCTGCTGAGAAATCTGCCCGCCGCCCGGCTCCTGGCAGCAGAGCTGGCGGGGGTCCTGCGACGTTGGCGGCGTGGCACTGCCAGCGCCCCATCCGCACGGCATCCAGTTGGCTGTGGTGCTTTTCGGCTTCACCAGTATCCAGGGAGCTGGGGCAGCGGTTTGGTTAGCCCTGCAGGGTGCAGCGACGCCTCTTTACATCGACTGCCTGGGGGGGGGGGGGTGTAAGTTTCCAATAACCGGACGTTAGGATTCGCTTGCAAACCATCCACACCCCCGTTGCAAAGGCAGATTTGGACATGCACCTCTGACCCCCTCACATTGGCCCGGATGGCGGCATTGCAGATGTCACACAGTCCTTCTCCATCGGTAACTGGGACGGGTCAGATCGGGACAGGTGGGCCGTGGGATCTTTAACCCAGTGGGTCACTGAACAAAGTTTGAGCACCATGGGCCTGAAGGCATCAGCTCTCAGAGCCGGGAGGGACCTGGGCCCTGATGTCAGGGAGCCTCTGGATTTGCCACGGTCTCTCCACCAAGCCGGACCCCAAGAGGCAGCTTCTCTAGTTTCTAGAAGGACGGGTGGGCACGTGGGCAGTGGCTGCCGGCCCGATAACGCGATCTCCCCTTTACAGCAGCCCAAGAGCGTAGCTGGTGCGTGTTAATATTGGATTATTCCTCTTCGTAGTTAGCTGCCTCCTCACTTCACTGTTTCCATGGCGACGCTTCTCAAACACCACTTCATACTCTGCATACACAATGTAAACAATCTGCAGTTGAACATTTCCCAATTTAGGGGTTTGAAGCCAGAGCCAGCAGGCCTGCCATTAGGGATAACAGCGAGACTCCAATCCCAGGAAGCTGCCGGAAGGGAGGCTGGGGGGATGCGGTGTGAGGGATGCCAGAGCCAGGTCAGAGGGACTGGGGGTCAGAAGGCCACTCACGAAGTACTCTGCCCCTTTGTTAGTGGGCATTTAGCATGGGAGGGGCTTGGGGTGATTTATGGAACTGGCAGGGACTCCTCCATCACTTAGAGACGAGGAAACTAGGGCTCTGGATGGTGAAGTGGCTTTCCTATTGTCACCGTGTGTGACAGAGTCAAGGCCAGAACTGGGACATGTGCAGAGACTGCACGTGCTCACCCAGCACATGGTCCCTCCGCACCCCGTGCTCATGGCAGACCTTGTGGGTCCACCCTGGTGCTCTTCCCCTTGGCCTAGACTTGCGTTTCTCAATTTCAGCACCAGGCTCTGGGACGTCACTGCCAGTTGAGCAGAAAGATACGTGAGATGTTCAGTTGTTCTTCTGGCATAATCAGCACCAGGTCCAGTATGCAAAGGGAATGGCATTGGGATGGGTCTCTCACAGGTGCCCTGAGCCCGAAGGTCGAAGAAGTAGGAAGATAGAGCAGGAGGCAAGCAGCTCATTGGGCATCCTCTGTGTGGCCGACACCGACTGAGGTTGGTGCTTCCATGCGCATGGTCTGGTCTCACCTATGAAACTCATCAACTCCCATTCACCCGGAGCCAAGGCTGGGCTCAGTCTGCATGACAACCAGAGGGGCAGAGCCCGGTGGAGGATGTTAGAGAGAAACTCAGCGTGGACACAGCCAGAGGCGTAAGACAAAGCAAGTTCATGAGGAGCTGCGGCATGTGTGAGGAAACCAGGACCAGCAGACAAACCCGAAGGCCAGCAGTGAGGCCAGAACTGGGAGGCCAACCCGGGCTGGGTGCTGAGCGGATGAAAGAGGGAAACCAGGGCTGCACTTGGGCCCTGGGAGTGCATCCTGCAGTGAGAGTGTCCATGGCTCCCCTTCGTGCGCTTTGGGGCACGTGATACACGAGAGAGGCTCCTGTAGGCGCTCAGGGCTCGGTGGACAGCGACCAACCTTTAAGCCATGATCATCCCTGTGTTCACAGCCAAGAAACAGAGGCACCAAGAAATTCAATGACAGTCTCAGGGCCACCAAACCTGTGAGCTGGAAGTTCAAGTCTGTAGACGCCAGCCCGGCTCTCAGCTCTGCATCGCTGCCTCTCGGCAGGTGGCAGGTGTTCCTCTCCTGCTTCCGAGTTGGAGAGAAATACGTGGAGGGGCAGCATGGAGGCCCGGGGTCTGCGGAGAAGGACGGCTAATGGACAGAAGTGGGGAGAGGTGGGGGGGGGAGCAGAGGGACCCTAGGGAGACAGGCACCCAGTGAGGGTGTGTTCTTTTCTCCACGGGTCTAGTGCCGGGTGACACTTACTGTCCAGAGCCCCCTGATTTGGGGCTTCTTGTGGCGACAGTCTGTGTGCCTCTTGTCTCGAGACTTGCCTCTTCTAGGCTTGCTAGCCGCAGGAATGTTACCTGAGGCGGCACAGACCAGTACCCGGCCTCCTCCTCGGGGAAAGGCCCTGGTGCCTCCAGGCAGGGTGCTCAGAGGAAAGAGACAGCCCTGACGGGCGTCTGAGGGCCTCAGTGTCTCTACTGGAGCGGTATCTCTGCTAAAGGAAACGGGAGGACCCGAATAGACACTTCTCCAAAGAGGATGGTCAACAGACCTGTGCAGAGATGCCCAACGTCACTAATCACCAGGGAAAAGCCAATCAAAACCACAGTGAGATGCCACCTCATAGCTGGCAGGATGGCACCGTCAACAACTCAACGGATAACGAGTGCTGGCGAGGGTGTGGACAAAAGGGAGCCCTCTTGCACTGCTGATGGGATTGCAAATGGGTGCAGCCACTGTGGAAAGCAGTATGGAGATGCCTCAAAAATTTAGGGCTGCCATAAGACCCAGCAATTCCACTTCTGAGTATTTTATCAAAAGAAAACAAAAACACCAATTCTAAAAGATATGCACCCTGTGTCCATGGCAGCCTTATTTATAATGGCCCAAATATGGAAGCAGCCTGGGTGTCCATCAATAGATGAATGGGTAAGGAAGCTGTGATACACATACACACACCAGAATATCACTGAATAAAAAATAACAAAATCTTGCCAATAACAAAATCT
>NW_005871511.1:692570-703946 GCF_000147115.1 Myotis lucifugus
ACAAAACAAAAAACAAAGTACATAGACGGGTGACCTATGAACAACAGGAACGATTTCCTTGTAGGTCGTAGCTCTAGAGGCTGAGGTCTGAGAACAGGGTGCCAGGTGGCCGAACCCTGGTGAGGGCCTCGTCGGGGTGCAGACTGCGGGCTCCTCGTTGCACCCTCACGTGGCGGACCACAGGGAGGAAGCAAGCTCACTTGTGACTCTTATCAGGGCACCAATCCCACGCATGAGGGTTCTACCCTCATGACCTCATTTAACGCTTCTCAGAACCTTACCTCCTAATACCTGAGGGGCAGGGTTTCAACATCTACACTTGAGGGGTGGGAACACAAACTGTGCAAAAAATTTTTTTAAAAGAAAGGAAGGAAGAAAAAAAAATTTTTTTTTTAAAACAGGGACTCAGCCTGCTGTTTGGGGGACAGTGCACTAAAGGCATGGTTTTTTGTTTGTTTGTTTGTATCAAAGGAGCTGTTTTTATTTCGTCTTTACGCACACATCGTAATGCGCATGTTTTCCACACAGTGGAAGCACGCAAGGAGGATTGTTGATTTTTTTTTTTTAAATAGAAAAACCTCAGACTTTTGCTTTCAACTTCTTAGCAACCCCAGCAGCCTTTGATTTCTGAGCAAATGATCCCATGATTGCCGTGTCTTCAGCAATGAGCCAAATGTCTTGGGAAGTTGAAGAGAAGCTCAGATAGCTCGATGGCGTTCAGGGCAGTGGGACAGGGAACAGAAATGACAGGAGAGTGGACAGGAGACGGGGAAACCAGAGAGGCCAGCAGCACCCCCATCGCGGGCAGGCCACGGCCTCCCTCGTTTCTTCCCTGGTTCTGCTGTGAATGCTTCTAAAAATCATCACCCGGGCCCTAGCCGGTTTGGCTCAGTGGATAGAGCGCCGGCCTGTGGACTGAAGGATCCGGGGTTCGATTCCAGTCAAGGGCACATGCCCAGGTTGTGGGCTCCATCCCCCGTAGGGGGCGTGCAGGAGGCAGCTGATCAATGATTCTCTCTCATCATTGATGCTTCCATCTCGTCCTCTCCGAACTCAATAAAAATGTATTTTTAAAAAATCATCACGCAGTTCCTAGTTATAGAACTTTGCATGTTGATGCTCCGTGGCAGGGAGAAGATGACTGCTGACACGACAAGGCTCATCTCTTACAGGTCACGGGGGCTCCATTCATTAACTTGTTGCCCAAGGGCACAAGCGTCCTGACAGTGTGTGTCTGCTCCAGGACAGACACTTCCTCTCTCTCCCTCAGAGACACCAGGGCTCCACCTTGGACTTCCTCTGTGCAAACCAGAGAGCGACGCTGAGACATGGGTGCAGGACCCCTTCCCCGGTTATGAGGTGACCTAGAGAAGGTTCTGGTGGAACGGCCAGGCGAGAAGTCCCGGTCTACAGAGGCAGCCTATGGAGGGTGAATTCAAAAGCAGGGTTATGAAGCTGACCAGGCTGGCGGGCTGCTCACTGTCTTTTGATCACTGGCCTTTGAAACAGAATCCTAATCATAAGTTTATACATGATTATTTACCAGCGGCCCGCGAGATTAGAATTCTCTCGGCTTGAACGCCCCTACTGTTCACAGGCTCGGCCCGCGTGCGCGTGCGGGGCGGTTTCAGCAGCTGGTGGAGGGCAGGGCGGTGCTGTGTGTTGATCACAAAAGCTCTTTTCTTTCTTTCCTTGGTTATCTGCTGAAGCATCTGCGTTTTCCTACCCAAAATATCTGCACCCTGCAGGTAAGAATTTGTGGGAGAGTTGGCTTTCAGAACCTGGTTAAAAGCGGGGAGAGAGAAAGAGAGCAAGGCCCTAAAGCTAACCAGCGACATTCACCAGAAATCCTTTAAATTGATTTCAAACACTGAGTCATACAGACCCATCAACATTGCATAACAGCCATTAAAGTATTAGTGTGACTTTGGGGGACACTTTATTATGCAACTCAGTGGCAAATCTCCTCTGGGGCCTTTTTTTTTAATTCCCAAAAAGAGTTGCAGTTCGCTAATTTATTTTCAAATGGGCCGAGTCTGGGTGGATCCCGGCCTCCTATTCAGCCTTTCGCCTCAGTGCAAGGACGGTGGGCCCTGTGAGATTTGGTATCTACAGGAGAGCCGCGCTTGGTATTTTAAAAACACTCTCAATTGTATGCAAAGGCAGAGCCACCCGTTCATTCATTTAGCAAGTGTTCACTTGCGTGTGCAGGAGGCTGGGCTCTGCACCTGGAACGGAGCTCTGAGCTCCAGTCTCGCTTCGTCCTTTCTGGGTCTCGGTTTCCTCATCTATAAAAGGAAGGCTCATTCTTGAGGCAGGACAGGTAAGAGCAGGGATCCTGGACCCAGACTGCCTAGCTTTGAATCCCTGCTTTGTCACTTATTTGCTGTGTGGCTTTGGGCAAGTTACGTAACCACTCAGAGCCTGTGAACTGATGGGTATATTGGTACTTAGCTGACAGAGTTGTTGGGAGGATTAAATGGGTCAATAGTTATAAAGTGCTTTGGACACTGGCTGGCCCAGATCGAGGATAGATAAATATGATCTGTAGTTATGATTGCTCTTGTTGAGGTCCTGGCAAGCCTCATCAGGCCATTTCCCGGCTCTCTGGGCACATGCTGGACCTCATTTCCAGTCTCCCGTGCGGCCATGGTCACGTGGCTGAGTTCTAACCCACGGAATGTGGATGGAAGCGAAGTGACCATGTCCAGGTCTGAGCAATGAAAACCTTCCATCTGAGGTCCTCCATGTCTGCCCCCTCTGCGGTTCCAGCGCAGATGAGCTTGGCATCCCCGAAGCCAGGTGCTGAGGATGGCACAGCCACGAGATGGAGGCAAATGAAAAATTACCTTCACGGAGCCAGCGAGATCTGGGGGCAGCTAGAGCTACTACAGCCAGGCCCTGGGCTAGGTACCGAGTTGGATAGGGACTGAGACATCTTTCCCGAGGGCCTGAGTCAGGCTGTGATTGTTCACTTGCTTGGCTCCAAGTTTCTGAGATTATCTGGTAACTGAACCCAAGGACGCCCAGTTCTCAGGCTGGAGACGAGAGCTTGTATGTCTGGCAAGTGCTGGCCGGGGATCTGGCCACGCCCGCTGTCTGGACAGCGGGGCCACATTTCTGCCCAGATGCCACAGGGAGCTGCTCAGGTTCCCCAGGCAGTCACCCATGTTCCCGGGATGGCATGTAGTCCTCAGGCCTTGGTCCTTGGCCGTCTCCCCAGCTGTGGCTGCCCCTTGAATGGGAATTGGCAGGAATGTGTGTGTAGGAGCCATCAAAATGGGCAAAGTGAAACTTCCCCTCAGCAAAACTCAAAGCATAATCCATGCCCCAACGCAGCCCAGGGCGGCGGGAGGCTCACCTTGCGGCACTGGCTCCTGGTGTGGGTGGTTTGCTGAGCGTGCACCTGGGTGGGAGACGCGTGTCCCAGCAGTCCCGGCCGCATTTACCAGTTCCCCTTGTGCCAGGCTCACGCTCCCTTCGATGACAATCTCTCTCCTCCAACACTCCATCTGCCCGTTCTCCCAGCACTTGTCATTTTTCTCCTGATATGATGGTCATTTCTACCCATGGCTCCAGACCCTGCTGAAGATCCAGGGTGGCCGGGGCCTTTGAAAGGAATAAAGAAATGTGAAAACATTAGAAAGAAATAAAGAAACGTGAAAACAAAGTAGAACGCTTTCACAGAAAAACAAAAGCGCAGGCTGCTGTAGCCTTTGGCTGTGCGTACACCAATCATAAAGGCAAATCTAGCTTTTGTGCAATGTCGTGGCTCACAGCATGAGACAGTAGAAAATGAGCAAGGGTGCAAATGGGAGGCACCTTTGAGCTGTGTCCTTTGCCAAATAGCCCTTTGTACTGTCCCCGTGGTCAGCTCAACCTGCCTTTATTCTTGAAGTGCAATAGCGGAATGAGTAGAGGGGCAGTGGGATGCTAATTCTGCCTCTGTCTACTCCGCAGGGCTAGTATGGGAATGAAAAGATGCATCAGGATGAAAACACTGCTTATGACAGATGCCAGTGGGAGAAACACGGTGGGCCAAGCTGCATTTGCCAAAGGGCCAGGTATGCTTGTCTCTTTCTTCCCTGGGGATTTATTGAGCACCTACCAAGTCCAGGTAGTTAGCATGGTAGCTGTGGTTCTTGTCCCCATAGGGCTTAGAATCTGGTGGAAACTATACATAAGCAAATGATAATTATAACACAGCATGATGAATTCTGATAGAAGAACAAGGCACCATAAAAACACAAAAGAGGGGGCTCTTCTCTCAGACGTCAATGGTCCTAGAAGGCTTCTCAGAGGAAATGATAGTTCCTCTAAGACAGGAAGCAAAAAGATTTAGGTATCTTAGTCCGTTCTGGCTGCTGTAACAAAAATACCACAAATGGGGTGGCTTGTAAAAAAACAAATTTCTTTCTCACAGTTCTGGAGGCTGGGGAGTCTAAGATCAAGGTGCTGGAAGATTTGGGGTGTGGTGAGACCCCTCTCTCACTGTGTCCTCACGTGAGAGAGCTCTCTGGGGCCTCTTTTAGCAGCAGGGCACTAATCCCATTCATGAGGCTCCACCCTCATGACCTAATCACCTGGCAAATGCCCCACCTCCTAACACCACCCCCTGGGCAACAGGTTTCAACCAATGAATGGGGAGAGGGAGGGTCACAAACATTCAGTCCATACCACCAGGCACAAGGGGGCTTTGGAGGTGGGAAGGCATGCTCCAGGAAAATGAAACAAGGGTTACCTCTGAAGAACAAGACAACCGAAGGGAAAGGAAAGTCATGATGAAAGATTAGGGGAGGAAGGGCCAAGAGGGTCTGGAGCAGTGTTTCGCCAACCTGGCTGCAGCTTGGAGAAAATGCTAATGCCCAGTTCCCACCCCAGGTGGTTTAAAAGCTCCCAGGGGGAACATGCCACGTGCAGGATCTTGTACACCAAGCTAAAGAGCTGCCAGTCCATCTTGAGAGCCACGGGGAGTCTCTGCAGGTTATGGAAGGAATGGACATAACTGGATTTTTGTTTCTTCAGGAAGATTACTCCAGCTGCTGGGTGGCCGAAGGAAAGGGCTGAAAAGTCTGGGGTTAGAGTCACTGGTTAAGAAGGTTGCTGTGGGGTCCAGGTGAGGAACAGAGCCCGAGGTGTCAATGGTGATGGCAGGAAGTGGGCCAATCTGAGGTCCAGGTGATGATGGACTAGAAGGGCGGGAAGATGAGGTTAAGTCCCTGGTTCCTGACTTGGACAATCCTCTGAAAAGGCTGCAGCTCCAGCTCTGGCTCCAGACTTGAGTCAATACCAGAGAGCAAGTAATTTCAGCCAGAGAATTGATTAGCTCTCTGGGAAGAGGGGTAGAGAGTGAGAAGAAAAGATGGTCTAGAACAGAGGCCCAGGGGGCCCAGCGGGCCCAGGGAAGAGCTGGCCAGAGAAAGGAGAGGAATGCCATGAGCGTGCACCATCACAAAAGCTAAGGATGTGGCTTTTGTAAGAAGGGTGCATTCCAGAGCGTCAGATTCTGCGGAGTTGTACCCACAGGCCACTGGTGACCTTGACAGTGGAGATGAGTGGAAATTGGGGTGGTGCTGAAGTGATGGTGAGAGCTGGCGCCATCTAACAGGGTCAGCTCTTCTTTATCTTTTTCACATTGTAGCCAGAATGTGTGTACTTATTCATTCCATAAGTACTTTCTTTATTAAGCACTGGGCACTGTGTTCAGAGCTGTGGATAAGACAAGTCCTTGACGCAGAAGACAAGCGAGGAGACAGATACTCTCATTCATATCAGAAAGCCGCGTGATGGGAGCGCTATCACAGAGATGCACGCCAGGGGCTTTGAAAAAAGCAGGATCAACTGTGCGAGGGCGGAGGAAGGGGGCAGGCAGGAAAGGTCCTGGAAAGCAAGGAAGAGGAACAAGGCTTGCACGGGCATGGCTGTCATTGGCTGTCCACTGCAGAGTTCAGGTCTCAATTAGCAGGGAAGGAACAGCATTTTCAGACCTTCTAGCTGCTGGAATCTAGCAGGTGGATGGGACCATGCGACTGAATTTTGGCAACGAGCAGTGAGGAGTGATGAGCACATCACTTCCAGGACAGAACACTCATTTGCCAGAGCAAGAGCCTCCGGAGGTCTCTCTTCCCTCGGGCAGGGTGAGCAGCAATGTTCAAGACTGTGGCTGCTTCTAGGTATCTGAGTAACTACCTTCAAGACACATTTCTCTTGATAGACAAGGATAAGGGAGAAAATACTATTTTCCCTCCACCCACCCATCTTAGGTTCATTGTCTAGGGCAGTGGTTCCCAACCTTTTTTGGCCATGCCCCACCTAAGCATCTCTAAAATCCTGATACTCCCCTGTGACATATAATTCTTATTATTCAAAAAGTGAACTCCATATTCATGTGGAGGAAGCCTAAAAGGCCATTCACTTGGTCTAAACAAGTTTCCAAAGAACATGGCATCCATGAAAGAGAAAAATAAAAGAACGAAAGGACAATTGAAGTACTGAGGAAGAAATTGTTAAAAAAAATAATAAAATGAAGTGATATGAAAAAACAGCCAATAAAGTTTCAAAACACATAATAGAGAACTGAAATGCATAAATATGTCACAATATATATTTATATACTGTAGATGAGGCCCCTAGAACCATAAGAAATGCAAAAAATTCACTGTTCAGAACTCATTCTTGAATTGCCCCCCTTAAAAATCAAATTGCCGCCCTGACCGGTTTGGCTCAGTGGATAGAGCGTCGGCCTGTGGACTCAAGGGTCCCAGGTTTGATTTCGATCAAGGGCATGTACCTTGGTTGCGGGCACATCCCCAGTAGGGAATGTGCAGGAGGCAGCTGATCGATGTTTCTCTCTCATCGATGTTTCTAACTCTCTATCCCTCTCCCTTCCTCTCTGTAAAAAATCAATAAAATATATTTTTTAAAAAATCAAATTGCCCCCTCCTGTGGGACGTATGCCCCATGTTGGGAACCACTGGTCTAGGGCCCAGTAAATTAGACCAGCAACAGACAGGCTAACAAGAGAAAATCAGAAGTTTATTAACACGTGCATCGTGCATACACATAGGAGCACCCAGTAATGAGTAGCTCAAAGGGGTGGTTAGAACTTGGGCTGATATAGCATCTTAAAGTCAACACATTTTTAGAGAACTGACAACAAAGGAAAAAGACTTTGGACTTTTAGGGGTAGCCAATTGTGGAAGGCAAATATATGGGGAAACTATTGGTAGATGAGGGCTAGTTTCAGCAAGGTTTGTTAGATTCCTCTGGTGCTGTCTCTGGGCCGATACGGATCCAGAGTTGTCACCAGTGATTGACTTATGTCCTCCCTGGTGGAGGCATCTCTACAAATTCATGTCCTGCTTTTAGGCAAATAGAGGAAGAGCAGAGAGCTTTTCTTGAAACTGTTTCTTCTCATTTGCCTTCAGCTCAAAATAATCCTTATACCAAAGTGGCATATTTGGAGGTGGGATATTCACACTTGGAGTGCGGGAAACGAGTTAAGTCGGCTCGCGTGAATTGCGCGTACTCCGCGGGAGCCGTCTTTAACTCGGTTCATATAGATTTGCGGTGGAGTGCGGGAAACGTGTAAACTCGGGCCGATTGTAACTGCGTATTACCAAATATTTGTTTGTAATCCACCCTTTTGGTGGATGGAACAAAACCAAAAGACAGAGCCATCTTATATTTTGGCGGGAAATTCACCCGCACTCCAAGTGTTCAGCTACCCCGGAGCAAACTTTTGCTGTTTTGCTGTCACTATAGCATGACCTAGCCCAGTGTGGTCCCTGGACCACTAGCATCAGCTCCACCTGGGAACTTGTTAGAAATACAGATTCTCAGGCCCCACCCCGGACTTACTGAAGCTAAAACCCTGGGGGCTCAGCCTTCTGAGTTTAAAGAACACCCCCCACCCCAGGGAATTTTGATTCTCACTCAAGTTTGAGAACTGCTGCCCTGGCTGGTGCAGACTGATCTGGTCGTCTGGAAGGCCGAGAAGGAGGAATTAGAATTCATAGAGAAGGTCATCCCAGTAAACTTGGAAACACGGAGTAAGAAGACTAATTAGATGGTGAGGCGTTCATATCAGAGAAAATCGTTTTTATGTTGTTATTATTTGCTTTTTCTTTTTTAGAGAGAGAGAAAAGGAGAGGAATAGAGACATCAATAATGAGAGAGAATCATTGATCGGCTGCCTCCTGCACGCCCCACACTAGGGATCGAGCCCACAACCTGGGCATGTGCCCTGATCAGAACCAAACCATGACTTCCTGATTCATAGGTCGACACTCAACCACTGAGCGATGCCGGCCGGGTGAGAAAATATATATATTTTTAATATATATTTTTATTGATTTCAGAGAGGTAGAAACATCAATGACAAGAGAGAATCATTGATCGGCTGCCTCCTGCACATCCCCTACTGGGGATCGAGCCCGCAACCCGGCATATGCCCCTGAATGGAATCAAACCTGGGACCTTTCAGTCCGTAGGCCGATGCTCTATACACTGAGCCAAACCAGCTAGGGCGAGAAAATATTTTTTAACAAAAAATTATTGTACCCATCCCCGAGATGGAGAAAATGGGCTGTGTGAACAGTCTCCTCCTCTGTTGCATCAGAAGAAAATGCTGCTGCAGAAAGGATACTCCAAACCCAGTGTCACAGAAGCCAGACCTCGGGCCTAAGAGAAACCCAGGACCTGCTTGCCATGTGTCCCGATGGCCTTGCTGACTTAGAAAACACTCCTGACGGCTTTGAATCCGAAAAGCACAGACAACCCAATTCTTCCCTCTGCTGGGCGAGCCATTAGAGCTTCGGCAGAGGCTGGGTGGTAATGGGCACTGTTTAAATGAAGCAAAAAGTACAATTTCAAAGCAATTGCTTCTTAAACTGTCAAATCAAAGGAGTCCATCTGTGCATGTGAAATTATTCCAAGGGCTCTAACTATTAGCTGAAAGCAGGTGAGAGATGTCAACGAAAAGAAATGTTCCAGAAAGAGCTAGCGAATGTTTAAAGACAGACGCCCGAGGACTCCTTTGGCCTGTTTTGGATGAAAACATGTCTATTCTCACCGGCCCTACGTGAGCTCCATGGAAAAAGTTTTCAGAAAAATTTAAATCCGAGTAACCAGATGCCATTCTGTTCATTGGAGTTGCTTTAATCAGGATGACTCTGACCCTCACGCTGTCTTACGGGTAGGCTAACTGCATATGATCACTTTAACTTTTTCCTTTGCCTTAAATTTGATGCCAAGAGGCCTTGGCTGGCTTTCTGAGTGATATATTTCACACTGTTCTATTGGCCTTCTATTTGCTGTTGACAAATGCATCCTTGTACAGCCTAGTCAATGAGAAGGATATTCGGCAAAAGTATGAGAAGTGTCTTGTCCGTCCCTGGCGGGCATGCTTGGTTCAGTGGTAAGGCATCGCTACCGACAACACAGAGCCCTGGGCTGCTCTGTGAGAGGCCAACTCCAGCCTTTTCCATTGCATTTCCTCTAGGGGTTTGCGCTGCAATTAGATGTGTTCATGCCTTCAGTATCTTTGTAGGCACGGAAACTGGGCTGCTGAAAATAAATAATTAGTGAGCCTTCTGCCTCCCCTGGCCCTTCAGGTACCTCTTACCCGTGCCACTCTGCCAGGCTTACCCAGGCAAAAGGATCCTGCTTACTCAGCCCATGAGGAACCACGCCGCGGATGGTGATGGGCTAGAGCAGTGGTCGGCAAATGCGGCTCTTTGGCCCCTAGAATGTGGCTCTTCCACAAAACACCACGTGCAGGCGCACACATACAGTGCGATTGAAACTCCGTGGCCCATGCGCAGAAGTCGGTATTTTGTGGAAGAGCCATACTCAAGCGGCCAAAGAGCCGCATGTGGCTAATACTCAAGCGGCCAAAGAGCCGCATGTGGCTCGCGAGCCGCAGTTTGCCGACCACTGGGCTAGGGACACTGGGACAGACTTGGAAGGGCCATGCTTCTGGCACGTGAATATGGGGCTTGTTAAACAGGCACATTCTGGCTCAGCTGGCTGGAACCTCAGAGCCTGAATTTCTTGCAAGCTCCCCGGCAAGGCCCATGCAAGGCCCATGCTGCCTCGGCCCACATTGTGAGCAGGGAGGGGAGAAGCACATTCTGCAAAACCGTGACTCCTAGAACAGACGCTACTCAACAGGCATTGATCGAAGGGCCTGGCTCCATTTTGATTTAGGATTCCTTAAAAGCAGGGACTGGATCTTACACTCTTTTTTTTTTTTGGTTGTTTTGTTTTGTTCTCTAGCTGGCACTTGGCACAGGTCCCGCACACGGTGGGTGTGTATTTATTTAATTAAACAGCTGGCCTCGTTCCAAACAGGATTTCAAGCGGACTTAACCCCCAGCAGGCTCTAGCCAGGTGCCTGACGCACTGGCCAGCACTGGCCAGCGAAGGGAGTCAGTCCCCGGGGTGGTCTCCAAGCCCCTGGGCTGAGGCTCTTCCACCGAAGGTCCCCATCACCTACTAGTACCTGGGTTACACCTCGGCTGCTGCTCTTCTGCAATTCTCCCTCCTGCCCCATTTTTAAATCGGTTTACACTAGAGAGCCAGTCAGGGGAGGAAAACAAAACAAAACAAAACCCAGAAAGCCCTGCGGAGCGGCAGGCTCAGCACATCAAAAGCTCCGCTCTATGCAGAACTCTCAGGTTGCCCTCTGCCTGGTCTGCAGGTCGGCCCTGCGCCCCCACCGCCGGCTCCCCGCCCCCAGAGCCCCCCAGGAGTCGTCCCAGCGGGCACAGGAGCTCGTGGGCTTGCTGCAAGCCTGGTTGTTAGCTCTGCTTGAGTAATTAATCTTCTCGAGCATCTCTTGCACCCCCGGGAGGGGGGGGGTGTCGAGTCACCCCGGAGGTCGCGGGAGCTTGGACAAGAGCGACTGCTCTATGGAAACCCTTGTTCCAAGAGTCCCTGCGGAGCCATAACCTGTTCCTCTGGGCAGCAGCCTCCCAGGGCTCTAGAGGCAGGGCTCGGTGCGGCTCCATGGGGGCGGGGGCGGGGGGAGGAAAAGGGAGGAGGAGGGCGATGATATTGGTCAGTAGTTGAGCCTCCCCAGGGAAGGGAGGAGCGCGCGGGCGAGTGCGCCCTGGAGGAGGAGTACACGTGCTGCTAGGGGGGTGAGAGGCGGGCGGGAGGGAGGAGAAGGGAGGCGTGAGCTGCAGGCGGGAGGCGCCACGGCCTCGAGACGCAGGCGCCAGCAGCCGGAGAGAAAGTTCCCGTGGAGAGCTCGCCCCGGGGAGGGCCGGCGTCGAGGCCGCTCGCAGCGAGGGTCGCAGGTCCCGCGCGCCCGGCATGCCTGCCTGCCTGCCTCCTGCGCGCCCTGGGCCACCCGGCTCGGCTCCTCGGAAG
>NW_005871511.1:704355-714549 GCF_000147115.1 Myotis lucifugus
CGCCGCTTGACCCCGATAAGCGCGCCGGCGGCTGAGCTACCCATCGCCCGGAACGGCACCAAGAGGGCCGAGAATGGCGCTTCCAAGACCCCTCCGGCCGCGCAAGTTCGTAGGAGGCGAGAGATGCTGCTGCAGCAAATTGGCTTCGTGTGCGCGGTGCTGGCGCTGGCGTGCTGCGCGCCCGGCCTCTTCGGCAGCCCGGGTAGGTGCCGGTGCGGGCCGACCCGGGAGTTGGGGGGCTTGGGCTGGGAAGCCGCGGGCAGCTCCGAGATGTCTCCCCCTCCTTCCCCGTCAGGTGGGTCCCAAGGGCTCATTCAGTCCCCTCCCCGCGGGGCAGGGAGCGCACCCCCGGGAGGGCTGGTGTCGACGCTCTGAGCCCCGGCGCCGGTTCCCCGGAGCTGCGCGCCGCCCCTCGGGGCTCGGGACGCGGCTGCAGGCTGCGTTACTAGGACGGAAGCCAGCGCCGCGGTCCCTGGGCGCCCGAATCAGTCTCCCGAGGGTGCGGGGGATGGGCAGCGCAGCAGGGGGTCCAGACGTGGATTCCCTGGACCGGAGGGGTCCGCCTCCCTAGTCGGCGGAGCGGGGAAGGTTGTACTCCGCGTCCCTGGAAAACCCATCTTCGGAGGCCGTGAACTCCGTCTTCCCTCCCCGGGAGGTTGCTGCCATGTTTCAGCATCGTTCTCTCAACTCCCCTTATCCCCAGGGTGGGAGCGCTGGCGTCTGGGGCACAACCCACACTCCTTCACCCAAGAGGAGGCCCAGGGAGTTGAGAGTCGCCTAGGATATGCAAATCCGAGGCCGAGAGCAGGAGAAACTTAAAAAAAAAAATCTGGTGGGGGTAGGGGTGGTGGGCACGCGAGCCCTGTGGAGTCTTCAGAAGACGTTCACTTGGCCGGCATTGCCATTTTTAATGGGATGCTGTGGACCTTGTGTTTTTGTTTTTCACATTTTAAAAATATGAAAAACGCAGGTGATTTAGCAACTAGGACATGAGATAAAGAGGCAGTACCTTCTGAAGCAGTGGGAAAGGGACAATTTAGAGAGGTTTATAGTGAGTGACAGGTAAAATTTAGCTGGAACTTGATTAAACTTAAAAAAAAAAAGAATACTGCCTTTCAAAACCCATACTTTGTGACTGAGGATGTAAGGTTAAACAGTGGCCGTTTCCAACAGAAAACCTGAATGGTTATTTGCACATTTTAATATCTGGTGCTTTGCAGTGGGGCAAGGCAATGTGTTTTTTCCCTCAATTACACACCAGAAATAACAAAACACCGAGAGGCTCTTAGATGTCAGCATTAGAGAAGGGTTATCACCCAGCTGAGGCCGTGTGCGCATCCGGAGAGGTAAGTAAGTGAGTGCTTTAAAGGTCCCGTGGTGAGAATCGCCCGCGTTTGCTGGACCAGGAATTGCCTTTAGGAGTTTAACTGCATTTGGTCCCTGCCTTCCACACCTGTGATCTCACGTGTTCCTCCGTGTGGCCCTTGGACCACAGAGTCAGCATCACCTGGGAGCTGGTTAGTGCCGAATCCCAGGTGCCAGCCCAGACCCACCGAGTCAGAATCTGCATTTTAACGTGGTCCCCAGGCCATTTGCACGTTCAAGGGTGAGAAGCCCTGGGCCAGACCCCGTCGATCTTCTCCGCCTGCTCGCTGGCTTACTGTCCATCCGTAGGCCCTGCAGAGCTGGGACACCTGAGCATCGTCACCAGCAGGGAACTTCCTGATCACTTTTCTAAACCCTTTGTTGCCCTTGCGAGGGGCCGGGAACGGAGAGATCTTGGCCAAAGTCAGAGCACATGCTGACGCACCTGGGAGTGGGAACAAGGAACTCCATCTAGGAAACGGATGGCTGTAGGTGATATCTATTGTGCCTCCAATCATTGTACCACTCCGTACAGGTGGCTCTAAGTAGTCAAATAGGGCTGTTGCGGCGAGATTACAGAGAGGTGAGGTCATGGCGAGAATGCAGGCGCCACCTTGACCTAATGGTGTCTGTGACTTCATTTCCAATCCAGGGCACAAGACAGCTTCTGCCAGCAAGCAGGTTCTACCAGACACGTGGAGAAACAGAAAGCTCATGGCACCGCTGAATGGGACTCAGACAGCTAAGAACTGCACAGATCCTGGTAAGAAATAGATTCTTCACCCTCCTCCGGTGCCCCCTCCCCACTCCCGGCATTTGGCTGGGCCTGGAGGTGGGGCCTTATGCGGACACTTAGAGCCAGAGGTGAGAAAGGTGGTTTTATGCACCTGAGTGGGAGGCTAGCGGGAAGGCATTTAAAGGTAATGTACACATGTTAATCAATTGTGCTGCTAAGCAGCTCAAGTACTTTCTTTATCCAACAACTGAAAAAGGTCACATTCAAGAGTTTTAAAATTTCATTTTCTCACAATGCTCCGAAGGCTCAGATTTCCCTCTCTCTTGATTTTGTTGGCCTGGGCGTCTTCCCTCCCCGCCCCCCTCCTTTTCTTGTTGTGCCCACTTGCTGGAGCTCTAGGGGCAGCAAGCCCGGCTGCTCTGACAGATGGCACGTGGGGAAGACCTGTCGGCCAGGGCAGCTGCAGGGGTAGGACGTGCGGTCCTGGGCCCCTTCTCTGGAGTGGCAGTTCCTGGGGTGTCATCCCAGCTCAGGGATGAGTCCTGCCCGCCCTGGAGGCAGTTTCCGTTTCCTTCTGAGACGTCTCGAGGGGGTTGGAGGCTGTCGGGACCCAGGCAGGCTTTGCTAGAAGAGGGGAGGTTCCGGGAGAGGACAGTGCTCCCGGCAGGCAGCGGGCGAAGGGAGACCGCCCAGGCTCTGCAGGGCATCCTGGGCTGTGTCTCTGGCGCCGGCACGTGGTGGTCTCTGACAGAGGCCCCGGGGGTGATGTATTTGGAAGCTTGGAGAACAGTGAGGCTTTATTATAGGTGGATACCACTTGGCTTTTCCACGGAGTGCTGGTGAGTCACATGATCTGCTTAGGCCTCTGCTTTCCCGCCTGTGAAATGGGCTTGCCTGCT
Organism: Myotis lucifugus; assembly: GCF_000147115.1. Lineage (NCBI taxonomy): Eukaryota > Metazoa > Chordata > Mammalia > Chiroptera > Vespertilionidae > Myotis > Myotis lucifugus. Next base: position 707,356 of record NW_005871511.1, read on the forward strand.
CCGGGGTTGTTGGGAGAATCCGGCAAGGCTCTGGGTGGGGCTGTGTGTGTGAGGAAGTGGAGCCCCAGGGCAAAGGAGCAGGTTGGAATGGCATCGTCCTGTGGCTCATTTTCCCAGGCAGGTCTTACCTGCGATTCACAGGTCAGGGAAGAGCACATGAGTTGCTTAAGTCACGGAACGCGTAGTGTGAAGCTGCCTCAGAGCCTAGGCCTGTGCGATTAGCATGTTTGGTTGGTTCCGTGTGCATAGGGAGGCCGGGGCCTTTCCTCAAAGCCTGCTTTCTACACCATCTACTTCCCTTCTCCCAGGATTCTTCAGAGAAGTACGGGTGGGCACGGAGGAGGTGAGCGCAGGCTTGCAGAGAAGCAACTAGAATTCCCTTTGAACTTTGAACTCTCACCTGTCCTGGTGACTCAGCAGCAGCGGGACCCGCCCTGTCATTTAACCTCCCCCAGTGCACCTTTCATCAGCCAGAGGTGGGGGTGCATGTGCCGGACTGACATGGGCGCATGTATAAGGCTGTCCTCGCATTCCAGCGACCTGAGATGCTAATGAGCACCAGCCACGCGGGGAACATAGGGCTTTTCTGGGCAAAGAATTGGGGTTGGTGCCCTAGCTGGTTTGGCTCAGTGGATAGAGCGTGGGCTGTGGACTGAAGGGTCCCAGGTTCAATTCTGGTCAAGGGCACATGTCCGGATTGTGGGCTCGATCCCCAGTGTGGGGGCGTGCAGGAGGCAGCCAATCAATGATTCGCTCTCATCATTGATGTTTCTAACTCTCCCTCTCCCTCCCTCTCTGAAATCAATAAAAATATGTAAAAAGAAAAAAGAAAAGAATTGGGGTTGGTGCAGTTTTGACTGGTTTCTAGCTCATGGTGCCCTGGTCTTGGACTGGGCACACTGGCTTAGACAAGCTCCCCTTTCTTAGCATCTCCTACGCCTGATTGTTTCTTGAATCTTCAGTGAATTCTCTGATGAAAAATGATCCCACTAGCCTGGCCAGTGTGGCTCAGTGGTTGAGCATTGTCCTAGGAACCAGGTCACAGTTCGATTCCCAGTCAGGGCACATGCCCGGGTTGTGTAGGAGGCAGCCGGTCAGTGATTCTCTGTCATCACTGATGTTTCTTTCTCTCCCTTCCTCTCTGAAATCAATAAAAGTATATTTAAAAAAAAATGACCCCACTAACTATGGAGCAGGCAGTCCTACCTGGCAGAGGACCCGGACTTGTGCCACTTATGGAAAAGAAATGGAGGGGAATCGGCAAGCTCTTTTGGAATAATTGACATTTGCGTTGTGCTTGTGTTGACTGTTTCTGGAATAGGGCCCTGCACACAGAAGGGACTCAGTAAATATTGGTAAAATGACGGAATCGAAGTGTATTTTGAATATTAAGCACTTTAATCCTTAGAGTGTTTCTGTAAAGATGAGGAACAAGAAGCTCAGAAATGTAGTGACTTTCCAAGATCTCTTGGCAGGCGGGAGCATCCCTGGTGTTCTGGCTCCAGATCCCATGCCCTTGTCCCCTCCCCACTGCACTGCATCTGCCCCCAGCCCCACTGCACATGCCCCAGCTCTCCTCCCAGCCCAGGTAGGCTGAGGCCTGGCTTCCCTGCCAGCCCCTGGTCTCTGGGCTGGGAGAAGATCCACCTCCTTCCCAGTTCACAATCATGTATGTAGCACGCGCCTGCTGCTGTGTGTCCAGCCTGTGGGGCACTGGGTGGGGAGTATAAGCAAGTGTGAGAGGCAGCTCTTATCCTCAAGTAGCTCAACGCTGTGGGGAGAGGGCCTGAGCTCTGGTGTTTCTTCCTCTTCTTAGAAGGGCACTAATCCCATCATGGGGGCCCCACCCACCTTCATGACCTCATCTAACCCTAATTACCTCCAACTACCATCACATTAGGGGATCAGGGCTTCAACATAGGAATTTGGGGAAGACACAGACCTTCAGTCCAGATCAGGAACCGAAGAGTTGCCACTCATCTCACAGGGGTGGCGCCTGGAGTGTTGGAGGACAGCTTCTCTCTCATACCTGGCCTGCAGGTGAGAAACACCTGTAGGCTCTGAAAAATACAGATGCCTGGCCCTGGCCCTGGCCCCAATTCGTGACATCAGAACCAGAGATGGACCCATTCTGTGGCCAATTTTCAGAGCTTCTGGGAAACTGGCTCATCGCCCCAGGTCCTCCATGGTGGGCTCCCCCTTGTCATCGCAGCATCCCAGGCCTGCCCTGGCCAACCCAAGTCGCCTCCAGTCCCTGGCTCTCTTGGGTTAGCTCTTTGCAGGCAAGAGTCCTATCCATTGTTTTATTGTTGGTTGCCTTCCCCCAAGTAGAATATAGGAGGTGAGAGCCTTGTTTGCTTTCTACCACCACAGTATGTGCTTCAGTTTTTCCTTCTGTAAAAGGCGGTGATAATTTAATCCACCTCATAGAGTTGTTAGAATTAACTGAGTTCCCTTCCACCAAGTGATACACACCCATGCTCAGACTGCAGCCTCCCTTTTTGTGATTTTCTTCCCGCCTTACTCCAGAGATGATACCATGTCTGTGTACATAGGTGCTGGACAGACTACTGTCAATCACCTGTCAGGAGGACAAGTTAAGAGGTAAACGTCCTGTCAAACGCTGTTTCTTCTCTTCTGGAAACACACGCCTTGTTTTGATTTGATTTTTTTTTTAATCTTTTGAGGATTTGGGATGCGGGAGGGTGGCAGACCTTGTAGAACTTGCCTCTAAGAGGAATTTGTCCCTTGGCTGGGGTTATGTTACATGTTGGCGTTTAGCTGGGGTGGGTGGGCCTGGCTTCCCCCATTCACACAGCTTTCCCCCCACGTCTGAGTCTGGGTCAGCGATCCATCCTCCCCTGGGTCACCTATTCATCTGGGTCTCCATCCTCTGCCCCACGTTTAAAAGGAGCAGCAGCGACAGAGGGTGGCTTGGTTCCCCTGTTGTCATTGGGGTGGCGGTGGGGGTCTGTTTTATCTTGTTTGGTTTTCCACTTGTCTTTTGGGATGCCTGGTGGCTGTGTGTCTTAGCTCGGGCTGCCGTGGACGATACCATGGCCTAGATGCATAAACAACAGTATTTTGTTTACATGCAAAAACAATGTAGTATTTTCTCACAGTTCTGGAGGCTGGAAGTCCGAGGTCAGGACTCTAGCGTATTTGGGGTCTGGTAGGGACCGTCTTCCTGGCTTGCAGACTGTGCCTCCTTGCTGTGTCCTCACGGAGGGGAGACCAAGAGCGAGGTCTCTGGAGTCTCTTCGGGAGCTGCTTGTCCATCAGAAGGCTGCTGATGCCATCCGACCAGGGCCCCACCCTCGGGACCCATACACCCACATTACCTTCCAAAGGCCCCATCTTTAATACATTGCTTTGGGGTTAGGGCTTCAACATGAGAATTTGGGGGTGGGGGTGGGGGCACACAAACATTTGGTCCATCACAGTGTCCGTAGAAGGGAGGCTGGGAAAAGAGGCCTGAGGGCCCAGTGGACGTGGCTCAGTGGTTGAGCGTCGATCTATGAACCAGGAGATGACGGTTCGATTCCCGGTCAGGGCACATACCTGAATTGCGGGCTCGATCCCCAGCAGGGGGTGTGCAGGAGGCAGCTGACCAATGATTCTCTCATCATTGATGTTTCTAGTCTCTCTCTCCCTCTCCCTCTCTGAAGTCAGTAAAAATATATTTAGTAAAAAATAAATAAATAAAGAGGGCTAAGGGAGGGGTGCCCGAGAGAGAACTGAAGAAGATGGTTCCTAGCATTTCAGGAGACCAGCGGAGTGGGAGGCAGGTGCTAGACGGAGAATCTTGCCTGGTCAACCTGGTTCTGATCCGCCCTGACTTTGCATCCTGCACCAGGGCTGATGTGAAGCCACGCGGTGGGTCTGGTGGGGGTGGAGCCTGTGCAGAGGAGCTGGCGTTGGGACTGGGCTAGGAGGAGGCGATGAGATCCTGGCGCAGGTGCCCGCTGCGGCCGCGGATCCCTGTAGGCGCCCCTGCTTGGGGAGCGGAGGTGCAGAAAGCCTGAGGAGGAGGAGGGGACCTGGAGCTGCAAAAAGTACCTCGGGGCCTGTGGGCGTGGAGGTGAGGCTGAGCCAAGGTCTGTGGGAACGCACCTTCAGCAGCTTGGGAGACAAGCCGCACACCCCCAGCGGCAGAGTTATGTAACAGCAAATCCTGAGCTGGAGAGGCAAGAATTGAACTCACTGCTGCTCTACAGGGGTAGGCGGGGGGAGGGGCAGGGAGATCGCAGTTTGGTTACTATCCCAGCTGGTAGATGGTAGACGCAGGATCCAGCCTGGGGAGGGGGGATCCCTGGCAGAACGACCTCCCGGGATCAGGGGGGGGGGGGCTTCCTTGGAAAGTGCCACCACCCCCTTTGTGATGGTGATAGACTGGCCAAGCCCCGCTGGTCACACACGGAGGCTGATGAATGCAGCCCATCACGGGTGGGGTCACTCCGCTTTTGGGGTGGGCATGCTGTGCGTTGGGTCAAGTGGTTTGACCAAAGGTCTGGTTTCTAGTTCCGGTTCCGCCAAGATACCGCCTGACGTTTGGGGAATCCTTCCCCCTCTTCCTTGCTCCCTCTCCCAACAAAACGAGATGGCGCTGGGGGCGCCCACAATGTCCAGGAGCCAGAAAAAGCACCTGCCCCGGCAAGCACGGCTCTTCTTGGAGACGGCAGCTGGCTGTGCTTCAGGCAGAGGTGTGAGCTGGCTGTGTGACCTTGAGCAAGGTCATGATCCCTCTAAGCTTCAGGTCTTCTCTTATAAAGTGAGCAAGACAGCGGTTCCTGCCTGCACTGTCGGGCTGCTGCCAGCCTTAGCCCACATGGCGGCTAGAAGTAGCTAAGGTGGGCCGGGCCCAGGGTGGCTGCCACCATCGCCATCCTGGCTAACGCCAATGCACTACATACCGGGGCTGGTCTGAGGGCTTCCCATGAATTCACTCACTTCTCACTACTACACCTTTAGGTAGATGTGATTCGTGTCCTCATGGTACAGGCGAGGAAAAGAAGACCAAAGAGATGAAGCAAGTAGTTCAAGGTCAGCCAGCCAAACCAGAAGCAGGGCCAGGTGTGGGTGTGTGTTTTTTAAAAAAATTAATAGACTTTATTTTTTTTTACAGCAGTTTTAGGTTTACAGAAAGATTGAGCAGAAAATTCAGAGTTCCCGTATTCCTCCCCGGCCCCAGTTCCCTCTGCCATTCACACCTTGTTAGTGTGGCAACAGCTTTTGCAATTGATGACCCGATCATTGACACATTATTATTAACTAAAGTCCGTAGATTACATCGGTTCACTCTTTGTATTGTACATTCTACCTGTTTGGGTAGATGTGTAACAACACGTGTCCACCGTGGCAGTCGTATGCAGAGTAGTTCCGGTGCCCTAACCATGGCAGTGGAGACATTGAATTGGAATGTGAGTCTGTGCCCTTACATAATTACTAATAAAGGGTGTAGAAAAGACAGATTAGAGACGAGGACGGCCACTGCGTCTCCCGGCTCCCGGCACTGTCTGGGCGCCCCTCTGAGAAACAGGGGATGTCTGTCTGTCCATCGCAGCAGCAAACATCTGTGTGGGCCTGCGTCTTGGTATGTTTCTGATTTGTTTGCAATCAAAAGTTATTTTTTCCCCCTTATCCAAACTATCGGGCCATCTGCTAGCAATCCCTCCTCCTTCCCGGCCATCTGCTACCCCTGACTTCAGATTCTCTGCTCGTGACGAGATGCGGGCCTCGCGCAGCCCAGAAAGCACCCACCCGGCTTCCTCGTGAACTCCGAGGGCCGCTCCTCCCCGCGTTAAAAATGGAAATTATTAAGCGTTGCCATGTGTCGCCTGGGGCTGCGGGGATCCAGCCGTTGGACTCACCAGAAACGTCAAATGCTTGGAAAGGCTTCTATTTTATTAAACAGCAGTGAAGAGGTCATTGGGGCATAACATTTTACTTTAAAAAAAAAATAAGAAAGAAAATGTGTTGGAAGAATTTGCAGTGTCTCCTGAAAGGACAGTGGCCGTCCCCCGGGGGACAAGGACAGGAAGTCACTGCCCATTGGGTCGTCCTGCTGCCGATGGTCTGCGGGCCTACAGCCCCCTTTGCTGATGCGGCTCCAGCCCTGGAGCTCGAGGTAATGGCCCGAGACACGCAATGCAATGTGCTGCCTCAAGTGTCTGCACACCTGCGCTGTTCGAGGCACCGAAGCTGGAGGGGACCCAGCCCTGCCATGGGGAGTGCACAGTGGAACTGGAGACACAGGCAAGGGTGTATATAGCAGACAGAGTGGCCTGTGGCAGGTACCTCTGGAGCAGCAGCGACGTTCAAACGTGCGCCACAAGAATGTTTAAAACATACAGCACCTGACTGTTCAGCCAGGGGCCCTGACCTCTTTCCCTTACATCAGTGGTTCTCAACCTTCTGGCCCTTTAAATACAGTTCCTCATGTTGTGACCCAACCATAAAATTATTTTCGTTGCTCCTTCATAACTGTAATGTTGCTACTGTTAAGAATCGTCATGTAAATATCTGATACGCAGGATGGTCTTAGGCGACCCCTGTGAAAGGGTCGTTCGACCGCCAAAGGGGTCGCGACCCACAGGTTGAGAACCGCTGCCTTAGATCAGTGGTTCTCAACCTACAGCCAACGCAACAATAGCCATTCGGGTGGGAATGAATCAAAATTTATACATTTTTTTTGGGGGGGGGGGGTCAGATCCAGCAAAAAAAAAATCTTATTTTTTGGGCGTCCCCCAGAATTTTAGTAACTAGTTTTATGTCCCGTGAGATGAAAAGAGGTTGGACATCGCTGCTCTGGAGGAAAGAGCTTGGTGGTTCGGGGCAAGGGTGCCCGCCCCTGGAGGAGATGCCAGGGAGGGGGCAGAGGAAGGACGTTCAGAGCAGCCGCCCAGCACAGTGCGCCGGAACGTGCCCTCAGAGCCACGGGAGCAGCACCTCCCCACCTGGGGCAGGGCCTACTGGCAACCGCCCGCGTCTCGCTCATTGGCTGTCGGAGGGGAGAGAACACAGACACCTCCTGAGATGGCCAGGCACAATGTACGTAATTAGGCTTTGGGGATTTAGCACGGAGGGTGGGGCTGAATCAGATGACTTTGTTGTTTGTTGTTTTTTAAGTCGAAGGAGGGGGTCTGGGACATGGGGGATGCTGACCCAGGATGTAGTTGGAAAACTAGCTCACAG
>NW_005871511.1:714825-727375 GCF_000147115.1 Myotis lucifugus
AGCTGTCCTGATGGAGGTATTTGCCGGTCTTTCCCCACTGGCCTGTCAGCTCCCGGGAGGCAGGGCTGTGTCCCAGGCATATACTCAGCTTGTAGCAAATGGTGACTGGATGGATAGGTCCCTCATTCTACCCGCCAGGGAGCCGTGTCCCACAAAAGCAGCTCCTGTGTCGCTGGCTGTCCAGTCTAGCCTGTTGATGCCTTGGGACAGACCAGGACACCCAGCCAGGAGGAAGCAAGGGTTAAGAGCTCCAGGGGTTAAGAACATGGACTCTGGAGCCAAGCTGCCTGCCTGGGCTCCGGTCCTGCCTCTCCCCTGACTAATTCCTTGATGTTGAACTAGTTATGTTACCTTCTGACAGCAGGGCAAGGGCAAGGGCAGGGGCAGGGTTTGTTTGTTCACTGGTGTCTCTAAGCCAGGGGTGGGCAAACTTTTTGACTCAAGGGCCACATGGGTTCTTAAACTGGACCGGAGGGCCGGAACAAAAGCATGGATGGAGTGTTTGTGTGAACTAATATAAATTCAAAGTAAACATCATTACATAAAAGGGTACGGTCTTTTTTTTTTTTAGTTTTATTCATTTCAAACAGGCCGGATCCGGCCCGCGGGCCGTAGTTTGCCCACGGCTGCTCTAAGCTCTAGAACAGTGCGTGGTGTGTGTGCCTGCACGTGTGTGCATGTGAGCACGTGTGTGCAGGAGCCCATACAGTCCCTTCCTCACGGGGCTGTGAGCGCTACATGTGCTCATCTGTGTCAAGTGCTTACAAGAGTGCCCGGCACAGAGCAAGCGCTCTACACATTTTTTTTGCTGCTGAAATGATCTCTGAAAGAGAACTTGAACCGTAATGTCACAGGGTGCATTCTTGGACCTGACCTCTGATGAAGGATTGAGGGTGAGCTTTGTTAAGTGCAGGACTTGCTTTATGTTGAGTTAAAGTTAAAAAGGAATATCTGGTCTTACGTTTGCTTGTTACCATTTCTTTGAGGACAAGAAGTTGTTGACTTTTTGCATGACTGATGCTGAGAGTGCCCAGACCATGCAGGCGGGAGGCGGGGGGGAGAGAGCGAGAGAAAGACAAAATGTTCTACATCTGCTCTTTCTGTTGGTCATGTGGGACCTGGTGAATGAGATCTTGAATTTGGAGGCCAGAGTTTGTGTTCTGGCCCTGACACAGTCTGTGTAGTTTTTCGCATGTCACTGTGCCTATCGCAGGCTTAGCTTTCTACCTGTGAAATGGGCACAGTGATGATGCTGTTTATCATACAGGCTTTTAAGGACTCAATGCAAAGTGCTGTGCAAAGTATTATTGTTGTTGTTCGCATAACTGTAGTGGATGCTTAACCCTTTGAAGAACATGCCTTCCTTGTGAAATAGAGAAAATCAGTTATCTGGGGCTTTTCAGAATTGATCATAAAACCACAAATGGGATTGGGCAAAAGCATTGTGCTAGGCTCGTGTGCGGCGAAGGGCCTGTTAGCGGTGTCTCTGGCTAGAACAGAGAGATGAAGATCATCCAGTGGTTCTCAACCTTCCTAATGCCGCGACCCTTTAATACAGTTCCTCATGTTGTGGTGACCCCCAACCATAAAATTATTTTCGTTGCTACTTCATAACTGTAATGTTGCTAGTGATGAATCGTCATGTAAATATCTGATGTGCAGGATGTATTTTCATTGTTCGCGACCCACAGGTTGAGAACCGCTGAGACCATCTTTCCTGGGGCCTCCCCATCAGTTTACTTCATTGCACACTATCGACATCTGACTTTGACTCCGCTGCACATGCCAAGTTCAGGGACCAACCTTTTAGCTGGGCTGGCCCCACACTGGCTGGCTCGGCCCTGTGCCTGAGTTTTATTTTTATTAAAGTAACCACACGCGTGAACAAACGACCCCGGTTAGGAGGCCGCCCGGGAGCCGTTTCTCTGCGCTCAGGGAGGAAGGCATTCTTGGGTTTATTGCTTGGTTTCTGGATGACGGCTGGTTGAGCAGCCCTGTCTGCTGGGCCTGTAGGGAAACACAAACTGACCTGGATGTGGATGGAGCCTGCCTCCAGGGAGCCCCCATTCCGGTCAAGAGGATCCAAATCTACAGAGCGAACCCGTAATACAGGCGAGAGGGCGACGTGCTGTAATCCTGGGGGTAAGAGCAGAAGGGGACGGAGAAGTGCTCAAGGTCAGCGTCACATCGGAGGGGCCCCCCGAGGCGGGGCAAGTGCGAGGTTCAGAGGAAAATAATGGAGCGGACACGTAGGCAGCCCTCGCACTCCCTCTCGGAGCCTGTGCCAGTCCCGTGAGCGGAGGGTAGAGGCATTATGGTTGTGATTACGTTCATCGGCACAGGATGCGAGTCAGGCACAGAGGGGTTAAGGGACTTGCCCCGGTTCCACGGCTGGGACTGGGCAGAGCAGGGATTTGAGCCTGTGCTCTTTTGGGGGAAGAGGATGGAGGGGTCCCGGGCCGCTGATTGAGCGTGGGCACAGGTGGGGTGGGTAAGCAGCGAGTCATCCTGCGGTGAGTGTGTGTGGGCCCGAGAGCGTCACCCCAGAGGCTTTGGGACTTTACCCCGAAGGGTGGAGGCCGTGGCTGGTCGCTGGGCAGGTCTGCGTCTGAGGAAGGTGACTGCTGGCAGCGCGGGGGTAACTTCAGTTGAGATACGTGAAAGGTTTTAGCATAAATTCTATAAGGCCACAATAAAGTGAGCACAGAACCATTGGTAATTATAGTTTTAGCCAAAAGTGACAGTCGTGTGCGAGATGTCGAGGGATAGATCGAGAGAGGCAGCTGCAGGTGTCGGCAGGTGTCGGATGTGCGAGCTGAGGTGGGACGCTCGGCTCTGCTCACAGGTGCAGGGAAACCGTCCACATTATCCAAGAGGGGCGTACAGGGAGCACCCCTTCTTTCCTTTAGATTCAGACCCTCTATGGGGACCTTCATCCAGGAAAGCCTGCACCAGGCACAGGGGTTGGCTTCTACCCTATATTTCATTCTCCAAAGTGCACATCCAACATCCTCCTGGGCATCCACGGGTGGGACACTGGAGGGACATCGGACTGGGGAGAAACCTGTGGCCCCTGCGGGGCGGGGAGCTGAGGGGATGACAGAGATGAGTTTTTGTCCTGTGGGGGGAGGGGCGGGCACTGTGTTCCTGGTGCCCCGTCTGCACGTTGCCGGGCATGTTGAGATGCCCCGTTTATTGCACTTTCTCTCAGCAGGGCTCAATCCCAGCAGGATTGTGCAGAGGCTTTGGCCATCAGCAGCGCGTGGGCATTTTAACCAAACCGTGGGGAAGAGTTATGAAATGTGGAGCGTTGCGCGTGCAGACAGAAGCAAGCCTGTGGGCCTCTCTGGGGGCAGCCGGCACCCCGCACCTCCTCCTGCTTCTCTCTCTGTGTCTTTTCCCCGCGATGGGTATGCGAGGGGGTGGCTGAGTCCTCATCCTGAGAGAGGATTTATGTCGCCACCTGGGCACCTTCTTTGGAGATGAGCATCGAGACGGGTGGCCAGTCCTGCTCCCCGGAGACGGCAGGTGCCCTGGCCTGGCCCGGGGTGCGGGCAGAGCGGCGGGCGGCACTTGGGCAATGCAGGACACAATCCACAAGACGTGGATGGCGGCCAGAAGTGGGAGTCCCTGCCGGAGAGGCTGGCTGCGGCCTGGAGAAACCAGCGCCAGAAAGAGGTGGAAACTCCCGGGGGCCCGCGGAGCGCCGATAAAGGCGATTAATGGAGCAGATAGAATGGCTTCTGAGCAAAGATTAGAGACGCTCAGTTGCTCTGACTTCTTAGCTGAGCCTCTGTGAAGGGGGCTGTGTAGGGACGGGGTACCTGAGACGGGTCTGCACTGACTCATCTGGTTGCCAAGGCGGCACCTGCAGAGCCCTCAGGCCCTGGAGAGAAAGAGCCAGGGGCAGGTCCCCTCCCCTACGTGCCTCTTAAAGGAAACCCTGGCTTCTCAAACAGCCTCCGCAGGACAATGGAGGGACATCCCCTCACCTGGGATATTCCCATTAGACCGGCTGTGCGAGGGAGGGTCTGAAGCCAGAGGCCCTGTGCCCGCAGCATAACGGACCGGCTGGGCTGTTGCATCTTTTCTCTGATTTCTAGATAAGTCTTCCGTGGGCTTGGGAGGCGGTGAGCCCCTGAAAGAATTGCTCTCAGATGGCTTTGATCGTTTAAGCCGCGCTTGTTTTCCCTGAGCTGGCGAAAACCCCAACGTAGTGTAGGGTGACTAGTAGCTAATGACTTGCGGGCTTCAGCGTCAGGAGGAGGAATGAAAGAAGGGGAGGAGGGGGCTGTATCTAATTTGCAGACCGCAGGCAGGCGCTGGGAGGGTGGTCACGAGGAATACTCGGCTCACACAGTAAAGTCAGGAGGGACCCGAGGGATCATGGGGGAAGGTCCGCGTGTTGTCGGAGCTCCCAGCTGTGCGTCTCCATCTCCAGGGCCCAGGGTCACCCGGGCGCGTGTTAAATGCAGCTGTGGTGGGGCCTGGGGTGGGGCCTGGGCTCTGCATTTCCACCAGCTCCTGGTGGCCTCTTCTCGTTTCTCTGCAGACCACACGTTGAGAGGTGAGAGTATAGAGCCTGCCTGACCTGGTTTGGGGTCCCAGCCCTGCCAAGGGGCTGTGTGGCCTTGGGGAAGTGACTGTCTCTTTGAGCCTCAGTTTTCCCCATCAGTGAAAGGGGGTCATAGGACTCAGCTGGCAGGAGTCTTGGCAGAATGAAATGAGGCCTGTGAGCTGCTTTGCTTAGTGCTGTGACAGTGACATAACCGGAGCTCGTGTGTTTACGGCGAGATCGGGCGTCCCCAGGCTGCTCTGAGGAGGACTGGGCCGCCAGGTGGCCGGCCCCTCTCCCCATCTCCTGCTTGGAAAAGCTTCCAGGATCAAATGAGTTTGGGAAACACTAAAGTCTGCCTCTAGTGGACACAGATTGGGCCACAACAGCATGGTCAAGGTTTTGAGATCAGCTGCAGTAAAAGTAAAGAAATATTTACACTTAAGAACCATTTTATTGTGGAAAAATACACATAAAGTTTTCTGTTTTAACCCTTTAAAAGTTGTATGCTTCTGCAGTTCTGTGGCATTAAGTACACTCACATTGTTATGCAACCATCACCACCATCCATCTCCAGAATTCTCTTCATCTTGTTAAAATGAAGCCCTGTACCCATTACACAATAACGTCCTATTCTCCCCTCCGCACGACCCCTGGTAATCTCCATTCTGCTTTCTGTCTTTGTTACTTTGTCTATTCTAGGTCCCTCACCCATGCACGAATATTGTGCACCGGGCCTTTAGTCTGTATATATACTAGAGGCCTGGTGCACAAAATTCATGCATGGGGGCGGGGGTCCCCTCAACCCAGCCTGCACCCTCTCCAATCTGGGACCCCTCGGGATCGGGCCTAAACTGGCAATCGGACATCCCTCTCACAATTCTGGACTGCTGGCTCCTAATCGGCTCCCCGCCCGCCCGGCCTGGTTGCCCTCAACTGCTTCCCCCCCCCCCCCACCAGCCTGGTCGCCCCCAACTGCCCCCCACCTGCCGGCCGAGTCACCCCTCACGGCCCCCCCACCAGCCTGGTCGCCCCATGCAGCCTGCTGTTAGTTGTTTGGTCATCCCTCATTAACCCCCCTGCCGGCCTGGTCATAGGCAGCCATCTTGTGAGGGTTAATTTGCATATCACCTCTATTATCTAATCTAATAAAAGAGAAACATGCAATTGACCGCACCTCTGCTACGCCCAAGCCACACCACCAGCCAATCAGAGCAACTATATGCAAATTAACCCAACCAAGATAGCGGCCTGCAGCCATGGAGCTGGAGCAAGCAGGAGGCTTGGTTGCCCTGGCAATGGAGGAAGCCAAGCTTCCCGCCTGCCCTGGCCGGCTGTGTCTCTGCTCAAGGCAACAAAGTTTCAATTATAGAAGATAAATAAGTCCCAGATACCTGCTTCCAGCCAGCCTCCACTGGGAGCTTGGGTGGCTGGGGGCCGTGGCCAGCCTGCAAACAGCCATAAGCCCCTCACCCAGGCTGGCCAGGCACCCCAGTGGGGACCCTCACCCTGAAGGGGCTATGGCCAGCCTGCAAACAGCCATCAGCCCCTCACCCAGGCTGGCCAGGCACCCCAGAGGGGACCTCCATCCCGAAGGGTCTGTTGCCAGCCTGCAAATAGCCATCAGCCTCTCACCCAGGCTGACCAGGCACCCCAGCGAGGACTCCCACCCTGAAGGGGCTGTGGCCAGCCTGCAAACAGCCATCAGCCCCTCACCCAGGCTGGCCAGGCACTCCAGCGGGAACCCCCACCCTGAAGGGGGTGTGACCAGTCTGAAAATGGCCCTCAGCCCCTCACCCAGGCTGGCCAGGCACCCCAGCGGGACCCCCACCCTGATCTGGGACACCCTTCAGGGCAAAGCAGCCGGCCCCCACCCATGCACCAGGCCTCTATCCTATATAATAAAAGGGTAATATGAAAATTGACCCTAACAGCAGAACAACTGGGAATGACTGGTCACTATGACACACACTGACCACCACGGGGCAGATGCTCAATGGAGGAGCTGCCCCCTGGTAGTCAGTCCGCTCCCACAGGGGGAGCTCTGCTCAGCCACAAGCCAGGCTGACAGCTGCCAGTACAGCGGTGGTGGTGGGAGCCTCTCCCACCTCCTCAGCAGCACTAAGAATGTCCGACTGCAGCTTAGGCCTGCTCCCCACTGGCAAGTGGACATCCCCCGAGAGTTCCCGGGCTGCCAGAGGGATGTCTGACTGCCAGCTTAGGCCCAGTCCCCCGGGGGAGTGGGCCTAAGCCAGCAGGTGGTCATTCCCCGAGGGGTTCCAGACTGCAAGAGGGCACAGGCCGGGCTGAGAGACCCCCCCCCCCCCGAGTGCACAAATTTTTGTGCACCGGACCTCTAGTGTAGGATAAAAGGCTAATAAGCAAAGTGTCCCCTCGGGAGTTCAACCAGGAGAACGGGAGTTCAATTATTTGCTATGACATGCGCTGACCACCACGGGGCGGCACGGAACAAGGCGGGTAACCAGTGGCAGTGGCGGGGCGCTGAGGGAGTAAGGGAAGGAGGAGGTGGGGGAACCTGATCGGCCCTGATCACCAGCCAGGCCTAGGGACCCTACCTGTGCACTGGGCCTCTAGTATAAGTAGAATCACACAATATTTGTCCTTTTGTGACTGGCTTATTTCACTCAGCATAATGTCTTCAAGGGTCATCCATGTTGGAGCATGTGCCAGAATTTCACTCCTTGTTAAGGCTGAGTAATATTCCGCTGTGTGGATAGACCACAGCATCTTTGTCCATTTATCTATTGATGGACACTTATGTCCACCTTTTAACTATGGTGGATGATGTTGCTATGAATATGCGAGGGCAAGTATCTGAGCTTTCAGCATTTTTAAACCTAGTATTTCCCAAATATTGGGGGTGGATGTGTGGATGGAGAAATGCAGAACAGTCCAACCCACTCTCCCCAACGCTGTTTGGTACGGTACTTGGTGGGACTCTCGGGTCTGTAGCTGAGGTTTCAACCCTCATTGTGCTTTAGACTTGCCTGGAGAGCTTTACAAAAAGCACCCATGCCCAGGCCCCACCTGGACTACGATCTCAGAATCTCTAAGGTCAGGACCTGGGCAGAGGTATTCCGAAAGCTCCCAGGTGATGCTAGTGAGCAGCCAGGGTCGGAGACTTGCAGACTGTCACCCAGCGGCAGTGCCGGGCCAGGACAGGAACTGCGGCCGTCGTGTGCTGCAGCCCCTCCACCAGCCTCCCCAAACCCATCAGGCTCCGACCCTGGAGCTCCTGCCAGCCTGCAGGGCACAGGGTGGGAGAATGGAGTACCTGAGAGCAAGGGGGGACCTTGTGGCTGGCAGTCCCTTGGCCTTGGGTTTCCCTACCTCTAGCCCACGTTGACAAGTGTGGCTATTGCCCATCTCTGCGAGGGAGGCTGGCAAGATCCTGTCCTCAAGGGCGGGGCCTGGCCAGGAGGCAGGCCACCTCACCGTGGTGCAGGGTCAGTGCAGGCTGGATGGAGCATTCCTGAGTGGGAGGACAGTGTGTGTGTACAGGGGGCAGTCAGAGCACCGTGTTCAGATATTTCTCATCCAAGGAGAACCGTTGATCCCTCTCGTCGCTTGACTGAGAGGTGGACTTTCTGGCCTTCATGCTGTCAGCCAGCCGGCCGGGGCTGGGGAACGCTGCCCCTCCCCGCCAGGGGTTTGCCTGGGCAGGGCTTGACTGTGTAGTGGTCTGCTGTCCCCGTTTAATTCCCAGGGTCTGGCCGTCTTGACTGCCCCATCTCACTTTGGTTGGATGCGTAATCGTGTGGAGGAAAGACTTAGAGGCATTTAAATGATTATTTTTTAAATCGTAGTGAGGGCCTGGGAAAACAAGCCCACGCTCTGATTTTACTCCAAGGTGAGTGTTCTGCGTTCCCAGGAGTGTGTGTGACCCTGGGGCCGTGGGGTGCTTGGTAGGGTTTGGGCAGGTGCACCTGTTCATTCACCTCGTTTTCTGTATCATATCTTAGGAGTTGTCTTTTGGACACAATCCGTGTCTTAAATGGTAGTGCCCCATGGTCTCTTTCCAGGAGTAGTTGGCAGACAAAGTGAGAAGCAGTCTGCAGACTTCAGAGTCGCCGTCACTCTCCATGGGATCGAATAATCGTTACCTGGAGCCTAGCTACTCCTCGAGGCCAGATACTCCAGCCAGCTTCTCCCACCCCGCAGGCTGCTTGGTTTCCCCACTCAACCTCTTCTGCCGCCTCCGGGGTCGAAGTCTGATCAGCCTCTCTGCGCTCTCGTTTATTTACTCATTTGTTCATTTATGCAGGCAACTCAACAGCTCAGATGTGGGCCAAGAGGAGATGCATCGAACTAAGGCTCACCCTCACATGCAGGGCGGGAGGGAAGAGGAAATATGAATCCAGAAATTAGCAAGGCATAATGAGGAAAGTCGCCCTGTTTTCTCCATAGACTCATCCACTCCCTGAATCAACATTGCCAACCTGCCCGCCAGGTGCAGAATCCCACAGGCAGGAGGACCGACTCCACTGTGAAGTATCCTAACCTTTAATCCGACAGGAAAGTGAACCGTGCAATGCTAATAATTAAAATACTCTCTGGGGGTTGAGGGACATTGCGATCGACATACCTTCAGGGGCAGAAGAAGCCATGTCAGGGCTCAGGGAAGCAGCCATGTTTCCTCGGGGCCTTCATGGAGGAATTGGTGCGGGTACGGACAGCCTTGACCCTGCAGATCAGGGCGCCACATGGACCTGGGCCCTGAGGCAGGACTTCCTGTGACCGCTCGGGTTACTGTCTGCATTTACCCACCTCCAGACCGTCCTGAGAGGTGGGGACGTGACTTGCCTTTTAGGGTATTCTGTCCATTGACATTGGACATGGACATGTGACTTGCCTTGGCCAATGGCGTGGGGGCAGGCGTGACTTGCACTGAGAGCAGAAGCGTTAAAAGCTGGTGCCTTTATGCCAGCTCTGGTTCTTGCCCTCTCCTGTGAGGATGGCTTCTCTTTCTGCCTGGCTTCTAGAATGGGAAGTCAGGAGAAGCCACCCATGACTGCCAGGATGCGATGAGAATAAGGAATAAATGTGTGTACGCCACTGATGTTTTGGGGGTAGTTTTGGGGGTAGTTTTGGGGGTTGTTTTGGGGGTTGTGTTATGCACCACAGCAAACAGTCAGCCGGTGGGAGCTGACGGGCCCCACCGGGTGGGAGCAGTGGAGCAGTGTGGTGTGTGTGTGCAGTATCGAGCGAGGGGGAGACTTGAGGAAGAGAGAGTGGCCCTGGAGTCAGATGACAGCAGGCTGTTGTCCAGCTCGAGTTTGCATTCTTGAGTTTGCACTGGGAGTTGGGGAAGGCTCTTGAGACAAGGATTGATACGCCGGGGGGGGGGGGGGGGGGGTGTGCTTTGGGAAGGTGACTCCGGCCTCAGGCAGAGGATGGAACTGGTTAGGGACAGGAGGGCAGCAACAGCGGAGTGGAGAGAGGGTCCGATTTCAGAGACTGGGATGTGCTCAGATCCAAGGACGGGCAGCTGCCTGAAGGTGAGGGAGGGAGAGAGGCCCACGGGCCAGGGTCTTGCCGGGGAGGAACCTGTGTCTTGCTGGGTCCTTCTCAGGCAGGAGGACCAGGCTGACCTGGTGCACGCTGTCTGGCCAGCTCCCCAGTGTCCCAGCTCTGCCTGCTTCCTAAGGGCCGTGCTTTGCTGTGTGAAGACGAGCCGTCAGGGGAGACACGCCAGGCGTTGGGTGCATTTCGAGTTCCTTCCGGCTTGGACGCGTCCTAGAATTCTGCTGCTGCCCAAACTGTTGTGCTGTTACAGGGTGAATGGAAGGTGTGATGGGGCCTGACCGGGGAGGCAGACGGAATGCCTGGGGGATGGGGTCCAGGCGGGGTACGTTGTGCTCCAGGGAGGAATTCAGGGGGACCCCACCCATGGATGAGTGTAATAGCATCGCTCATTCATTGATCACTCATTCAACAGGTGGTTAAGGATGCATTTCTGGGGCTGGTCTGCTTGAGTTGAATCCTGGGGCTGGTCTGCTTGAGTTGAATCCTGGCCCTGCCCCTCACCAGCACCCTCCTGTGCCCCAGAAGGTGATGACAATGCGGAGGCCAGTTGCCTTAGTGAGCATTCAGTGCACTAACATAAGTACAGCCCTTGGAACAGGATTTGGTACATGATAAGGGCCGCTGTGGGGGTCTTTACTGAACACCCGCTGGGTGCCAGGCACTGGGATGCAGCAGGAGTCCAAGGTCCCTGCCCCGGTGGGGGTGGGGGGGGGGGGGCTTGCTTTAGTGGAGGAGGCAAAAAACAGATTTGCAAGTAAGTAGATGCATCATGTCAGGTGATAAATATCACGAGGAAAAGTAAACTGGATAGTGACCGGGATGGTTTGGGGACCTAAAATAGGATGTTCAGGAGGGTCTCTTAGTGGACACGGCCTGAATGCGGTGAGGATGGTCGTTCCACAGCAGGGGTGGGGAGCTTTATTCTGCCAAGGGCCATTTGGATATTTATAACACTGTTCTCGGGCCATACAGAATTTAAACTTAAAATTAGCCTGCTGTGGAAGAGAGTGCGGAACTTCGGAGGGAAGGAGGGGGGGTGGTGATCAACCAAAGACCTTGTCTGCATATATGCATAACCCATGGACACAGACAGTAGGGTGGTGAAGGCCTGGGGCAGGCGGCGGGGGCAGGCAGGAGGGGGTCAATGGGAGTAATACTTTCAACAATAAAGATTTTTAAAAATTAGCCTGCTGTATTTGGTCAGACATTTAATGAGCTCACCCTTAACGCCTTGGCAGAGCCAGACCACATGATGTCACCTGCCTTATACAGCCTGCGGCCGGAGGTTCCCCACCCCTAGCTAGAGGAAAGGGGCGGGTAGGGAGCTGTGTTTCTGGCCAAAGAAACAGGAAGTGCAAAGGCCCCGGGGAAGCTGTTTCTGGACCAGCAAGGAGGCTGGTGTGGCCAGAACGGCGTGAACTCACTGAACTATTTCCGTTTCTTTTTAAGGGAATTGAAGCGTTCTGCTTCTATTCCACGTTCAGGTTTCAGAGCAGTGGTTCTCAACCTTCCTAATGCTGCGACCCTTTAATACAGTTCCTCATGTTGTGGTGACCCCCAACCATAAAATTATTTTTGTTGCTACTTCATAACTGTAATTTTGCTACTGTTATGAATCATAATGTAAATATCTGATATGCAGGATGTATTTTCATTGTTACAAATTGAATATAATGAAAGCATAGTGATTAATCACAAAAACAATATGTAATTATATATGTGTTTTCCGATGGTCTTAGGCGACCCCTGTGAAAGGGTCGTTCAACCCCCAAAGCGGTCATGACCCACAGGTTGAGAACTGCTGTTTTAGAGCAAATGGGGTAGAAAACAGTGCAGGAATAGGAAGGTCTGACATTCTCAAACCTCACATTGTTTTTGGAGCCTCTGTCTTTCCATCTGTCAAATGGAAATGGGCTTTCCTACCTCCCAGGATGGCTGTGGGGATCCCTGAGGTCACCAGTCCTCTGTCTCTGCACACAGGGGCTGTTCAGGAAACATCCATCACTAGGAGCCTCGGGAGAGCGGGATCTGAGGGCAAGAGTGCAAGTGTCTCTCCAACATAACATGTTGGGCCGAAGCCTGAGGTCATAGGGAGCGAGGGATCATTATTGTAACCCTCTACGTTAAAAATTAGATGGACCTTATAGTCAAGTCCTTATTTGTGTCGTCGTAACAGCTGCTTGCGGTGGTCATTTTACTTGTAAAAGGGGAGAGCGATCATGACGTCTGCGGGTGGGTGGTTCTCCACTCTGGCTACGCATTCGAGTCACCTGGGGAGATGCATGTGGAACCTCCTGATGCCTGGGCCGTACCCCAGATCAGTGGTCGGCAAACTCATTAGTCAACAGAGCCAAATATCAACAGTACAACGATTGAAATTTCTTTTGAGAGCCAAATTTTTAAAACTTAAACTATATAGGTAGGTACATTGTTATTAACTTAATTAGG